>NC_069504.1:949040218-949207718 GCF_027579735.1 Bombina bombina
GTGTGGTTTTGTACATTAGTGCCTCTTGTCATGAGAAAGTGCTTGCATGCTTCTATTCCCACTTCATGTGGGATGGATGAGTATAAGCCCTCAACATCTAAACATACCAACCAGGCTTCCTGAGGAACTGATAGCCCATCCACTTTCCTGAGGAAGTCTGCAGTATCTAGTATGAAGGATGGCATGGTGTTCAGAAATGGTCTTAGAAAGTGGTCAATATAGTTCCCCAGATTCTCTGTGAGGCTACCTATTCCTGCAATTATTGGACGGCCTGGAGGATTAGTGGAGTTTTTATGTATTTTGGGGATGCAGTAAAATACTGGCATCACTGGATGTTCAGGGTAGAGATATTTAAATTCTGTTGCAGTAATGGTTTTCCTCTCTTTTGCACTCTTTAACATATTAAAGAGGGAAAACTGCAGAGAGGAAGTAGGATTGAAGGTTAAACATTGATATTGGGTTCTGTCTAGAAGTTGGCGTTTAGCCTCAAGGACATACATACCTTCGTCCCATAGGACTAAGTTACCGCCCTTGTCCGCCTGTTTTATGATCAGTCCTTTAGCACTCATTAGTTCTCCAAGCGCTTTTCTTTCTGACTTGCTTAGATTATCATTTACTAACCCAGTGAAAGAAAGATCCGCCACTTCTTTCTCTACCTGCCTCACAAAGATGTTAACAGCAGGTACCATCGATAATTGTGGCATATATTTAGATTTTGCTTTAAAATTTGTTTTAGTCGTTTTGCATTCACTGGTGCTAATGGCTTGTGAGGGATCATATTGACTCCCTTCGTTTTCAGCCAGTAGAGCTTGGAGATCTATAATTGAGGCATTATCTTCCATGGTAAGAGATACATCTTCCACCAGATGTCTGCTCTTTCCTTTCATTATTTGCGACAGGACTACCCGTCTAGCAAAAAGATGAAGGTCCTTGATAAAGTTAAATTTGTCAAGGGTGTTCGTAGGACAGAATGATAAGCCTTTTTTAAGAACCTCAACATGAGATATGCCAAGTTTAAAGGTCGATAGGTTGATAATTTGCAAGTCATTTTCTGGTTGATTTAGAATCCCCTGCGACTCCGAGGTCTTCGGGGTCTGCCCTGGGAATAGTTCCTCTGGGTTTGATCGTAATTCTGTTGGCGACGTTGTCTGGAGGGATATCGTCTCTCTTCTAAATTTGAACTTGTCCCCCCTCTTCCTTCTCTTCCTACCACCTCTCCTCCTTCCCCTAAAAAAGAATTCTTATTTTCTGGGGTACCTCTGGAATGATCTATTTCTACGTCAGAGCTGTCTGTGCCTGAATCATAGGCTCCCCTTGCTGATAGATAACTATAAACTTTGTTGTTTTTATAGTCATCATTGTCTCTAGAGAATTTTCTTCCTTTTCTTAGTTTTATGTCTGTTTGTAATCTTGCTATCTGCTCTTTTATTTCATCATTCAATTTTGCAAAATTAGAGTTTGTTTCAAACATATTAACTATTTTTAGAGACTCTTCAGCTTGATTTATAGTTTTTTCTAGTCTTTCTTTGTTTCGTTTCACCATTTTATTCATGAGGATGATGGAGCAGTCCGAAAGACTTGTATTCCAATCTTCCATAAACTCCTCCCCACCCTCATCTTCTCTCAAATTTGTCCCAGGGTCTAGCCTTAGGCGTAGGCCTCTGGGTATAATTTTTGTTTTTATATAATTTTCAAGACTAGACGTCTCTGCTCTGAGTTTTACTTGTTTGACCAGTAATTTCTTGTAGTTTTTAAAGGCACCATAGATATTTACTGGTGTGTTGTTTTTATCCTGACTCTCTTCTAAATTAGATATAGATAGAGATGCTGTAAGTTCAGCTTCCCAGTTTTCGTCGGACAGCATGAAAGCCATGTTGTAGCCTTAACCTCCGTGAAGTTTTGCACAGATAGCCCAAAGATCTCCCTGATTATTCACAATTGAAAAGGCCAATAATATACAGCTAAAGGGGTTTTCCACTCTGGAAACCTTATAAAGTATATGGGCCTAGGCCCAAGTATCCCAGGTATACAATACAAACAATAACAAATATCAGAGGGAACGCAATTGCTGTAAAAGAGCTTTTTATATGTAAAGCCGACAGTAAACCTTCTAGTTCTGTCAGTATTTAAATTGTAATGGTGCAGACCCTTATAAATAATTTATCATGATTAAGCAAGAGGAGAGAGAAATCTAGGAGTGTAATCCTAGTTAAGAAAAGACAGGGATTTCAGCACTCTTTTTGGAAAATAAAGCTCATTAGACCAAAATGAGTTTTTAAACAGTGAATTCTTTAATCCAATTATGAACAGAGAAAACTTCCAGCTATATATACACCACTCCCCCTGAGGAAAGGACTCAATACTTATTGTATTAGTAAAAGGGAGTTTCGAAAAGAAAACAAAATTTACTTCAAAATATACTAGAGTTAGTGTTATAAACCTGACCGGTCAGGGGTGCACATTTAGTACATGGATACACAGCCAAACCCTACATTGATTTGTAGATTGACACCTGTATATAACCTCTACACCCTGCTGCTCACAGAACCCCTTTAAAAGAGGTATAGCCTGGGCAGGTTTTAAAAAGAATGGGATCTAAGAGGTTAATTAGGGGTATCAAAGACAGAAGCAAGTCACAGTTTGTTATCGCAATTACAATATGGTATGCAATTAATAGCGTATATTGGTATACAGACATGAAATGTAAAGCCTGAAATTCGAGATTCACTACACCTAGCTGCTCACAGTACTCCAGTTAAGGAGAGTATAATACCGGGCAGTACAACAAGTGGTAATATCTACCAGGATCTAAGTGATCTCTAAGTTAGGCTTTGTTTACACTTAACAAAACACATTTGAGCGACTTTTTGCAATAAATACAGACAGTATGTGCCCTTATTATGCTTTTTTGTATTTTGTTAGTTTGTCATGCAAAGCTTTGCTGTAGAAAGAAATAAGCAGAAGTGTAGAATTGTAGCATAGAGCACAATGCAAAATATCTTCTTAATAGTGCTGTAATCGTGGAAGTGCTGACACATAAAGCTGCATTAAAGGAAACATTGTAGCAAGCAGAAGAGAGAGCAATTCAAATGCTGTTAGTTAAAAGTTCAGCTTAGCGTATGTAAAACAATGTTGCAATTCTTGGCAGCTATTGTAGCAATATCCGTGAATTTCTTTTGTAAACGTATTCCTCACAAAGCAATCAAACATTGCAGTTTTCACTGGTAACCATATTGTTATATTCGACCGTATTACAGTTCATATCAGTGAACCTTACTGTGACACATACGACCTTGTTTAGTTCATTCAGACGTATCTCCGATCCTCAGAGTGCCGTTATTACACTTCTGTAAATTTCACCGCAGGTACCTTCAACCATGCGGTTTAGGAGGCTGTGTTTGTGGCGTGCACCACGTAGGCCGGTCGGCTTAGCCAATGCCGACGCGCGTTTCACCCGCAGGGCTGTTAGACACACCGGGCTTCGTCAGGGCGGTATACTGAATGGACTCCATTAGTCCTCTTTTTATAGTGTTTTGTAAGAGCGCCCCTGCTGGAGGTGAGAATATAATGCATATCTAGTTGAACAGAACCAAAATTAAAAGAACAACTAAATGAACACACATATTAATTTTTAAATGTGCTATACTTAAAAACAAACAGGTAACTCTAGAATTTATGAGCTTTTAGCTAGATATCATATCTTAGTATATATCAAATATTTTCCCTTATTTATATACTATATTTTGGTTACAATGTTTTTAATATAAGTCTGAAGGTATGCTTTTTAGAGCAGGGCTTTCATGGAATTCATTCTGTCCTATAGAAAACAGGCCATATCAAGTTTATCATTTAAGCCATCAGGTAGTTGGGTCCCCAACTCAAAGATCCATCTGCATTCTTTTTGCAAGAGGACCTTGTCGTTGTCGCCCCCTCTGCCATTGGTGATTCCTCTATCTATACAGATGAATTTCAGAGAATCAGGATTACAATCATGTACCAGTTCGTAATGTTTTGCGACATTGCTCTTCTGGTTTTTGTTTTTTACATCGTCTCGATGCTCAGCGATTCGATCTTTTATGGCTCTCCTCGTTTTGCCCACATAGAAACGTGGGCAGTTACAGGAGAGTAAGTAGATCACTCCTTCAGTATTGCAATTAGTGAAGTGTTTTAACTTGTATCTCTTCCCTGAACGGGTTCCAAAGTCTTTAGTTTTTACCATAAATTTGCATACCACACAACGACCACAAGGGTGGTTGCCAAATGACCTATGTTTTGTCAGCCAGTCTGTCTGTCTCTGTTCAGACCTATATTGACTTCTTACTAGTTTATCCTTCAGATTACTAGCTCGTCTGGCAGTGATATTCGGATAGGCTCCAACTTCTTTTGATACTCCTACATCACTCACAAGAATTCTCCAATTCTTTGCCAGGATCTCCTTTAAAGCATTCCAATGGCAGTTATAGTCTGTAATTAGCCTTATTTTTGAATCTATTGGTTTTTCTCTCTGTGCAAGAAGTGTGTTTCTATTCGTATGTGCAGCATTACTAAATGCCTTCTTTACATTACGCTTAGAATATCCTCTGTCTAAGAACCTTTTTTGCATCTCCACGCCATGTTTTAGGAATCTTTCTTTTGTCGAGCAATTTCTACGAAGCCGCAGAAATTGCCCTTTTGGAATGCCTTTTATCAAATGTGTTGGGTGGTGACTAGAAGCTAAGAGGAGACTGTTAGTAGCAGTACTCTTCCGAAAGTTTTCAGTCACTAACATTCCTTGTTCAATTTTTACATTGACATCGAGGAACGAGATTTCCTCCTTACTATATTGCAGGGTTAGTGAAATGTTGCTATTATTTATGTTGAGGGTTCGAACGAATTCTTTTAGAATGTTCTCTGAGCCCTCCCAAATTAGGAAGACATCATCCACATATCTTATCCACATGTGGATGTTTTCTTCAAAGAGAGGGTTTTGGAACACTTCATCCATTTCCCACTTTCCCAGATGTAGGCACGCATACGTTGGGGCACATGTGGCACCCATTGCAGTGCCTCTTTTTTGCTTGTATATTTTATTATCAAACATAAATACGTTGTTATTAAGCACGAATGTTAGTAGTTCCACCACAAAGTCTGTGTGGTTTTGTACATTAGTGCCTCTTGTCATGAGAAAGTGCTTGCATGCTTCTATTCCCACTTCATGTGGGATGGATGAGTATAAGCCCTCAACATCTAAACATACCAACCAGGCTTCCTGAGGAACTGATAGCCCATCCACTTTCCTGAGGAAGTCTGCAGTATCTAGTATGAAGGATGGCATGGTGTTCAGAAATGGTCTTAGAAAGTGGTCAATATAGTTCCCCAGATTCTCTGTGAGGCTACCTATTCCTGCAATTATTGGACGGCCTGGAGGATTAGTGGAGTTTTTATGTATTTTGGGGATGCAGTAAAATACTTTATTTTCCAAAAAGAGTGCTGAAATCCCTGTCTTTTCTTAACTAGGATTACACTCCTAGATTTCTCTCTCCTCTTGCTTAATCATGATAAATTATTTATAAGGGTCTGCACCATTACAATTTAAATACTGACAGAACTAGAAGGTTTACTGTCGGCTTTACATATAAAAAGCTCTTTTACAGCAATTGCATTCCCTCTGATATTTGTTATTGTTTGTATTGTATACCTGGGATACTTGGGCCTAGGCCCATATACTTTATAAGGTTTCCAGAGTGGAAAACCCCTTTAGCTGTATATTATTGGCCTTTTCAATTGTGAATAATCAGGGAGATCTTTGGGCTATCTGTGCAAAACTTCACGGAGGTTAAGGCTACAACATGGCTTTCATGCTGTCCGACGAAAACTGGGAAGCTGAACTTACAGCATCTCTATCTATATCTAATTTAGAAGAGAGTCAGGATAAAAACAACACACCAGTAAATATCTATGGTGCCTTTAAAAACTACAAGAAATTACTGGTCAAACAAGTAAAACTCAGAGCAGAGACGTCTAGTCTTGAAAATTATATAAAAACAAAAATTATACCCAGAGGCCTACGCCTAAGGCTAGACCCTGGGACAAATTTGAGAGAAGATGAGGGTGGGGAGGAGTTTATGGAAGATTGGAATACAAGTCTTTCGGACTGCTCCATCATCCTCATGAATAAAATGGTGAAACGAAACAAAGAAAGACTAGAAAAAACTATAAATCAAGCTGAAGAGTCTCTAAAAATAGTTAATATGTTTGAAACAAACTCTAATTTTGCAAAATTGAATGATGAAATAAAAGAGCAGATAGCAAGATTACAAACAGACATAAAACTAAGAAAAGGAAGAAAATTCTCTAGAGACAATGATGACTATAAAAACAACAAAGTTTATAGTTATCTATCAGCAAGGGGAGCCTATGATTCAGGCACAGACAGCTCTGACGTAGAAATAGATCATTCCAGAGGTACCCCAGAAAATAAGAATTCTTTTTTAGGGGAAGGAGGAGAGGTGGTAGGAAGAGAAGGAAGAGGGGGGACAAGTTCAAATTTAGAAGAGAGACGATATCCCTCCAGACAACGTCGCCAACAGAATTACGATCAAACCCAGAGGAACTATTCCCAGGGCAGACCCCGAAGACCTCGGAGTCGCAGGGGATTCTAAATCAACCAGAAAATGACTTGCAAATTATCAACCTATCGACCTTTAAACTTGGCATATCTCATGTTGAGGTTCTTAAAAAAGGCTTATCATTCTGTCCTACGAACACCCTTGACAAATTTAACTTTATCAAGGACCTTCATCTTTTTGCTAGACGGGTAGTCCTGTCGCAAATAATGAAAGGAAAGAGCAGACATCTGGTGGAAGATGTATCTCTTACCATGGAAGATAATGCCTCAATTATAGATCTCCAAGCTCTACTGGCTGAAAACGAAGGGAGTCAATATGATCCCTCACAAGCCATTAGCACCAGTGAATGCAAAACGACTAAAACAAATTTTAAAGCAAAATCTAAATATATGCCACAATTATCGATGGTACCTGCTGTTAACATCTTTGTGAGGCAGGTAGAGAAAGAAGTGGCGGATCTTTCTTTCACTGGGTTAGTAAATGATAATCTAAGCAAGTCAGAAAGAAAAGCGCTTGGAGAACTAATGAGTGCTAAAGGACTGATCATAAAACAGGCGGACAAGGGCGGTAACTTAGTCCTATGGGACGAAGGTATGTATGTCCTTGAGGCTAAACGCCAACTTCTAGACAGAACCCAATATCAATGTTTAACCTTCAATCCTACTTCCTCTCTGCAGTTTTCCCTCTTTAATATGTTAAAGAGTGCAAAAGAGAGGAAAACCATTACTGCAACAGAATTTAAATATCTCTACCCTGAACATCCAGTGATGCCAGTATTTTACTGCATCCCCAAAATACATAAAAACTCCACTAATCCTCCAGGCCGTCCAATAATTGCAGGAATAGGTAGCCTCACAGAGAATCTGGGGAACTATATTGACCACTTTCTAAGACCATTTCTGAACACCATGCCATCCTTCATACTAGATACTGCAGACTTCCTCAGGAAAGTGGATGGGCTATCAGTTCCTCAGGAAGCCTGGTTGGTATGTTTAGATGTTGAGGGCTTATACTCATCCATCCCACATGAAGTGGGAATAGAAGCATGCAAGCACTTTCTCATGACAAGAGGCACTAATGTACAAAACCACACAGACTTTGTGGTGGAACTACTAACATTCGTGCTTAATAACAACGTATTTATGTTTGATAATAAAATATACAAGCAAAAAAGAGGCACTGCAATGGGTGCCACATGTGCCCCAACGTATGCGTGCCTACATCTGGGAAAGTGGGAAATGGATGAAGTGTTCCAAAACCCTCTCTTTGAAGAAAACATCCACATGTGGATAAGATATGTGGATGATGTCTTCCTAATTTGGGAGGGCTCAGAGAACATTCTAAAAGAATTCGTTCGAACCCTCAACATAAATAATAACAACATTTCACTAACCCTGCAATATAGTAAGGAGGAAATCTCGTTCCTCGATGTCAATGTAAAAATTGAACAAGGAATGTTAGTGACTGAAAACTTTCGGAAGAGTACTGCTACTAACAGTCTCCTCTTAGCTTCTAGTCACCACCCAACACATTTGATAAAAGGCATTCCAAAAGGGCAATTTCTGCGGCTTCGTAGAAATTGCTCGACAAAAGAAAGATTCCTAAAACATGGCGTGGAGATGCAAAAAAGGTTCTTAGACAGAGGATATTCTAAGCGTAATGTAAAGAAGGCATTTAGTAATGCTGCACATACGAATAGAAACACACTTCTTGCACAGAGAGAAAAACCAATAGATTCAAAAATAAGGCTAATTACAGACTATAACTGCCATTGGAATGCTTTAAAGGAGATCCTGGCAAAGAATTGGAGAATTCTTGTGAGTGATGTAGGAGTATCAAAAGAAGTTGGAGCCTATCCGAATATCACTGCCAGACGAGCTAGTAATCTGAAGGATAAACTAGTAAGAAGTCAATATAGGTCTGAACAGAGACAGACAGACTGGCTGACAAAACATAGGTCATTTGGCAACCACCCTTGTGGTCGTTGTGTGGTATGCAAATTTATGGTAAAAACTAAAGACTTTGGAACCCGTTCAGGGAAGAGATACAAGTTAAAACACTTCACTAATTGCAATACTGAAGGAGTGATCTACTTACTCTCCTGTAACTGCCCACGTTTCTATGTGGGCAAAACGAGGAGAGCCATAAAAGATCGAATCGCTGAGCATCGAGACGATGTAAAAAACAAAAACCAGAAGAGCAATGTCGCAAAACATTACGAACTGGTACATGATTGTAATCCTGATTCTCTGAAATTCATCTGTATAGATAGAGGAATCACCAATGGCAGAGGGGGCGACAACGACAAGGTCCTCTTGCAAAAAGAATGCAGATGGATCTTTGAGTTGGGGACCCAACTACCTGATGGCTTAAATGATAAACTTGATATGGCCTGTTTTCTATAGGACAGAATGAATTCCATGAAAGCCCTGCTCTAAAAAGCATACCTTCAGACTTATATTAAAAACATTGTAACCAAAATATAGTATATAAATAAGGGAAAATATTTGATATATACTAAGATATGATATCTAGCTAAAAGCTCATAAATTCTAGAGTTACCTGTTTGTTTTTAAGTATAGCACATTTAAAAATTAATATGTGTGTTCATTTAGTTGTTCTTTTAATTTTGGTTCTGTTCAACTAGATATGCATTATATTCTCACCTCCAGCAGGGGCGCTCTTACAAAACACTATAAAAAGAGGACTAATGGAGTCCATTCAGTATACCGCCCTGACGAAGCCCGGTGTGTCTAACAGCCCTGCGGGTGAAACGCGCGTCGGCATTGGCTAAGCCGACCGGCCTACGTGGTGCACGCCACAAACACAGCCTCCTAAACCGCATGGTTGAAGGTACCTGCGGTGAAATTTACAGAAGTGTAATAACGGCACTCTGAGGATCGGAGATACGTCTGAATGAACTAAACAAGGTCGTATGTGTCACAGTAAGGTTCACTGATATGAACTGTAATACGGTCGAATATAACAATATGGTTACCAGTGAAAACTGCAATGTTTGATTGCTTTGTGAGGAATACGTTTACAAAAGAAATTCACGGATATTGCTACAATAGCTGCCAAGAATTGCAACATTGTTTTACATACGCTAAGCTGAACTTTTAACTAACAGCATTTGAATTGCTCTCTCTTCTGCTTGCTACAATGTTTCCTTTAATGCAGCTTTATGTGTCAGCACTTCCACGATTACAGCACTATTAAGAAGATATTTTGCATTGTGCTCTATGCTACAATTCTACACTTCTGCTTATTTCTTTCTACAGCAAAGCTTTGCATGACAAACTAACAAAATACAAAAAAGCATAATAAGGGCACATACTGTCTGTATTTATTGCAAAAAGTCGCTCAAATGTGTTTTGTTAAGTGTAAACAAAGCCTAACTTAGAGATCACTTAGATCCTGGTAGATATTACCACTTGTTGTACTGCCCGGTATTATACTCTCCTTAACTGGAGTACTGTGAGCAGCTAGGTGTAGTGAATCTCGAATTTCAGGCTTTACATTTCATGTCTGTATACCAATATACGCTATTAATTGCATACCATATTGTAATTGCGATAACAAACTGTGACTTGCTTCTGTCTTTGATACCCCTAATTAACCTCTTAGATCCCATTCTTTTTAAAACCTGCCCAGGCTATACCTCTTTTAAAGGGGTTCTGTGAGCAGCAGGGTGTAGAGGTTATATACAGGTGTCAATCTACAAATCAATGTAGGGTTTGGCTGTGTATCCATGTACTAAATGTGCACCCCTGACCGGTCAGGTTTATAACACTAACTCTAGTATATTTTGAAGTAAATTTTGTTTTCTTTTCGAAACTCCCTTTTACTAATACAATAAGTATTGAGTCCTTTCCTCAGGGGGAGTGGTGTATATATAGCTGGAAGTTTTCTCTGTTCATAATTGGATTAAAGAATTCACTGTTTAAAAACTCATTTTGGTCTAATGAGCTTTATTTTCCAAAAAGAGTGCTGAAATCCCTGTCTTTTCTTAACTAGGATTACACTCCTAGATTTCTCTCTCCTCTTGCTTAATCATGATAAATTATTTATAAGGGTCTGCACCATTACAATTTAAATACTGACAGAACTAGAAGGTTTACTGTCGGCTTTACATATAAAAAGCTCTTTTACAGCAATTGCGTTCCCTCTGATATTTGTTATATATATATATATATATATATATATATATATATATATATATATATATATATATATATATATATAATGTGTGTATGTATATATATATATATATATATATATATGTATGTATTGCAAGTCTGGGGGGGGGGGCTTCATGGATTCCTGTACTAGGGCCCTGAGGCTTCTAGTTACGCCTCTGGTAGCCATATTACTTTTTAAAGGGACTTTAAGCAGCTAATCAGGATGCATTCCCTAGGACTTGCAAGGGAGAGCTATTTTTAGCATGTGCAGCACATTCATTTTATTTTGTCCCTCAGATTAAAGGGACATTAAACACTAAATAGATGTTAGATAGAATGATGCATTCAAAGAAAAGATTAGTCTGTGAATAACATGTAGATGTATTTTTAAAATTTTCATTAGTTATTTAAATAGTGACAAAATAATTGTAAAGTTTTAGTGACTATAAAACAATGGTAGCTGCCATGTTGTAACTTAGGTTACATTCTCTGCTTTGGCCAATTAGGGACAATAATAAAAATGCAGTGTATATATAAATGTATATATACATAGACACACACACATATGTGTGTGTGTATAAAAATGTATGTGTGTGTGATATATTTTTTTTTTTAAATAATTTTTATTGAGGTAGCAATGGCATACACAAACAAGATCTTACAGTTGTCATGGCAACATGCCTATCAGCATACATCAAGTCTTGTGTATCTAATACAAAAGGCATGTCCTAGAGACTGTAGACAGCATGAGGTCCTATACAATAGGAATTATACTAAGCCATGAGTGGCACCTCTTTTTATGTATAAACATTCTAATTTGGACAACAGAAAACCGGTTAGCTAGTGGTAATCATAAGACCTAACTTTCATGTAAAAACTCTAAATAAGAATAAGTTGGCCCATATGTGTCCATTACACACTTAGCATAACATAAAACAACATGTATTAACACGGAGAAATAACATTGTTCACCTGGATCGTAATCTACCCTCAAGGTATTAGGAGGTATTAGGAGTTGCTTTAATTACCAAGCTCAATAGCATCCAGGAGATTATAAGAGAAACAAAAGAAAAAAAATAAGAAAGTTCCGAGTCTTACAGGAAATGTGTGCTGAGGCGACAGGTAAAAAAAAAAGGGGGGGGGGAACAGCTCAGTAAAAGAGAAGAGCTTCAAAAGGCAGACCACACCTTTTGGGTGTCAGCCTCCATGTCTATATTCTATTTTCTCCCTATTTGTCTGCTCTCGCCCAGTCTTCCCAAGTCACCCAGACCTGACCATGTAATCCCAGTTTACCCATGCATTTTAAAGAGTATTCTTCCAAGAATGATAATGCCCAACTCAGTTGTCAGTTTACCTAGCCCTAGATGGAAGAGGGCAGTATCTGGTGTCAGTTTGTGGATTAAGCCCATTTGGTCCAATACAATCGCCACCTGGTCTCATACCTCTCTTATTTTACTACAACTCTACCAAATGTGAAAGTGAGATCCCCTTTGGCCACATCCTCTCCAGCACTCATTAGACTTTTGAGGGAACATCTTATGTAGTTGTACTGGGACCCTATGCCAGTGCAGTATTAACTTAATAAACAATTCATATAGCGTAATACAATGTATTGCTACTCTTGTAAATTGTATGGCTTTTTGCCATTCTAATTCAGTGTGTGCTCGCCCCATTTCTCTCTCCCACTCCAGAACATGGAACACCTTCACAAACCCTTCCGAATCAAATAGTACTTGATAGTTTATTGTCAGGGCTTTGCGAAGTGGCTATCCAGCAAGCCACCTTTTTTCCCATTGGGTCAGTTCTCTAGGTTTATCTTTCTGAAAACCCCACACCAAAATCATAGAGACTAATCTAAAATTTTCAAAATGATGTTTCTTAGGTACATCCACATTTGACAGGCCAGAGGCCTGTGTTACCAAGCCATGTGGTGAGTATAGGTCCTGGATATGTTTTATACCCCAAATGGACCACCCCCGAGGGTGTGAGTCCTGTAAGAAGAGCAACAGCGCTCTGACCGAATGGGCAGGGGATAGGTGCGGTGCAACCCTTGCTAAATTCCGAAGCTCCCTCCATGTTTTAATGCAAGCCTTAATAACAGGGTTGTCCACACCCACAAGCGTATCAGCATGTTGTGGGACCCATATAAGGTCCTCAAGGAGTAAGCCCGCTGGTAGCATTGACTGCTCGAGCTGCCCCCATCTAGTATCCTTGTGCGGTGTCCCCCATGCCACTATATGAGAGAACATAGCAGCTTTATAGTAACTATGACCATTAGGAGCCGCAAGACCCCCATTTAGGATAGGTTTTGCAGATGTTGCATCGCAATCCGCAGGGGTTTGCCCTCTCAGATAAACCTGTTTATCACAGATTGGAAGTGATTCAAGGTATAGGTCGGAATCATCAGTGGGATACACCTAATGACGTATGTGGCCTTAGGTAGTAGCATCATTTTTACCGACTGGATTCTCCCAATCCACGAAATCTCAAATTTGGACCATTTAGCAGTGAGAGTCTCAAATTCTTTTAAAAGTGGGGGTTTGGCTAAGCACACCTGTCAAAAACATATTATATATTAATGCAC
The DNA here is from genome assembly GCF_027579735.1 of Bombina bombina. Taxonomy (NCBI): domain Eukaryota; kingdom Metazoa; phylum Chordata; class Amphibia; order Anura; family Bombinatoridae; genus Bombina; species Bombina bombina. The sequence continues at coordinate 949,053,592 of NC_069504.1, forward strand.
ATATTGTGGGAGTGCTGCCAAAATGACCAGTGTAAATACAAACAACAAAATATTAGCGCACATCCTAAATAAAACCACACTTATTTTGATATAAAATCTGCAAAAAATGCCTGTTTAAAACTCTATACTCTTAAATAATATTGGGATCTTAGTCACACAATATGGCCATATTCTGCTCAGCCAGTCACCACTTACAAGGTGTCCAAAAATAGACTGGTCCTAACACTATACATTTTTCACCTTACTGGGCATAGAACCACAGAGTTGGAATTCTATATTAGAATCAAAGGATTCAGCCCAGTAAGGTGAAAAATGTATAGTGTTAGGACCAGTCGATTTTGGGACACCTTGTAAGTGGTGACTGGCTGAGCAGAATATGGCCATATTGTGTGACTAAGATCCCAATATTATTTAAGAGTATAGAGTTTTAAACAGGCATTTTTTGCAGACTTTATATCAAAATAAGTGTGGTTTCATTTAGGATAATATTTTTGTTGTTGTTTGTTTTTAAAAGTGGATCATAGTTGGCATGAATCACTGTTTTATGGTCGGGTGAGAGGATGACCCCCAAGTGCTTCAGATGGTTTGTGGACCAACTAAATAGATAAGTCTCTTTGAGTTGGAAGAGCTGCTCTGGGGAAAGGTTTAAGGCCAAAGCCTCTGTTTTTGTATAATTAAGCTTATAGTAAGACATTTTACCGAACCTTCCAAGAATCTCAAATACCGCCGGTAAGGAAGTCTCAGGTTCCGTGACAAACAGGGTAAGGTTGTCTGCAATTAACACTGTAAAGTGTTGTGTATCAATAGCCCTTGTACTTCGGCCGACTGTTTGATCATGGCTGCCAAAGGCTCAATGATAAGTACGAAAAGGAGAGGGGATAGCGGACACCCCTGTCTGGTCCCGTTCATGATAACAAAGGGCATGGAGCAGAATCCCCTCCCTCTAACCCTAGCCGAGGGATTAGAGTACAGAGCCATGATGGCTGAGATAAGATGAACTGGGAATCCAAAGGCTCTCAAGACCTCCTCCATATACTCCCACCATACCCTGTCAAACGCTTTTTCTGCGTCTAGTGACAGGGCAACTAGTGGGAGCCCTAGGGAAGCAGATTCAGTAAATAAGTCTAGTAGTCTGCGTGTGTTGTCCGAGCCTTGCCGGCCACAGATGAAGCTAACCTGATCCAAATGGACCAAAGAGGGAAGAACCCTGCTCATCCTATTGGCCAATATATTTGAATATATCTTAATATCCACATTTATCAAAGATATGGGCCGATAGATTTTGCACCAGCTTGGGTCTTTACCTGGTTTGGGAATGGTCACAATCTCTGCCTCCAGATATTCTTTGGGGAAGTACCCCGTCTGGAAAGCCAAAGTGAAAACGGAGATCAGGGTGGGACTAATCTCAGGTGAAAGCTTCTTGTAAAAGATGGAGGTGAAGCCATCTGGCCCTGGGGCTTTATGTAGCTTCAGCTCCTTGATCACCTGAGTTGCCTCTGCAGCATTTATTGGGACAGACAGTAGTTCTACTGCCTCGGTGGAAAATTTAGGTAAATTAAGGTCCATTAAGGCCCTTACTATTTCCTTACTAGGGAGGGTCTGCCATTGTTCCGAGGACGAGATTTGATAGAGTCTGCTATAATACTCCACAAAGGCCTCTCCAATATCCCTAGGGGAATAGCATCTCCCCTCCCCCTTCTGGATATAGGCTATTCTACTCATAAGCGTTTTTTGGTACAGCTTATTCGCTAACAAGCGATCTGCCTTATTGCCCCTATAGTAATACTTCATTTTTAAGTACTTAAGATTCCTCTGGGCTTGTTTCATTTCCAAGTCTCGGATTCAAGCCTTTAGAGACTGCCACTCCTCAGTATTTGAGGAAGAGGTACAAGTCCCAGCCCATTCCCTAACCGTGACCAGCTTGCTATATAGCTGTGCCAGTGTCTCGCCTCTTCGTTTTCTGTTCTGGGACTCGTTTTTTATAAGGATTCCTCTCATGTAAGCCTTCAAAGCCGACCAAACTGTATGTATTGAAGTTTCCCCGTTTACATTAATCCTTAAGTTCTTAATTCGAGAACTTCCCTCCACCACTCAGGCATAAGGACATATTGGAACAAGTGATCTGGCATACATCTTCTACTGGGCCCCTCTTGGGTAACCATCGGGTCAAGACTGACCGCCTCCGCATTGTGATCTGACCACATGCACGGCACTATATTAGAACCTCAAACCAAGGATCAAGGATTGCAGAAGACGTAATCCAACCTGGAGAAGGAAGAGTGCGGGAATGAATAAAAAGTATGATTGCAAGTGTCCGGGTGTAGAGCCCTCCAGATATCGTGCAAATCGTATTGGGCTGTCAATTTTCTAAATCTCTGAGACATGAAATCTCTATTTTTATCTCCTGCCTGCAATGCATTCCCCCTCCTATCTCTCTTGGGGTCCCATATCATATTAAGAGCACCAGCAAGGAGGATGTGGCCCTGTTTTACTTTAGCTACAGTCAAGAGCAGCTTCCTAAGGAAACTAGCTTGGTTAGTGTTGGTCAGATAAGCAGCTACTAGAGTATACACTACACAATTCAGGCGGCACACACATATCACATAGCGGCCTGCCGAGTCGCAGTCAGTATATATAGGTTTGTATGCTATTTGGTTGCCTATCAGTATCATCACCCCCCTTGCCTTCTTGTGAAAGGTGGATGAAATTGTAACTGGGTATCTTGGTGTTTTAAATCTAGAGGCTCCGTCTTCAGTCCAGTGGGTCTCCTGGAGAAAAGCTAAATCAATATGTTGTGTCTGGAGGTATTTTAGGAGTAAACTCCTTTTTGTTGGGGAATTGAGGCCCTTAGTATTTAGAGTGCAGAGTTTCATAGCGAGAACACGAAATAGGGTGAGAGAAAGAGAAAAAATAAATAAATAAATAAATAAATAATAAGGATACAGTTATAGGAAATTAAGAGGCCCTGTCGCCTCGGCATGGCAGAGACTTCCTAACTCTGCCGAAAGTAAGCGGAAGGCTCTGAGGTCCCCTAACCACAAGTTGTATAGTGGGGGGCAGAGCTAGCTATAGTCCCAGCCCACCCGAACAAAGTGAGTTCAAAAGAACTTAAATGCTTAGATAACATTTTTAGAAATATATATAATTAAATACAACTGTAAATTAAACATAGTATCAACATACCCACTTAAATACACAAAATGCTCCAGCATAATCATGGATGGTATTTAATAAATGTGATGTGGACCCAGTCAAGGCGACCTAGGTCAGTCCCAACCTTTCCACGATCATGCAAGGCTAGTAAGGTGCAAGGGCAGCTCTCAGATAGTATTAATCGGCACTTCACTTCTTTGTGTCCCCAGCCACCTACGACCCGACCCTCCTTTTCTCAGATGTTACGGCACCAAATTGGCACAAGAAGGCAGATATCATAGTATCATCACGCCACAGGCAGATGCAGACACAAACCTTCCCCTGCAAACCCAGAAGGGAGGGTAAAGTAGGAAAGCCAGGCCCAGTCTTATTCAAAACATGCATGAGAACACTGTAACTTCTATTGTAAACCCAAGTCCTGATTATGTCCCCGTTCGGCAATGCATCCCCAGTCTCACAGCTAGTGGGATCTGGGACCTCCAGTCCAGCCAAAAAGGCTGCTAATCCTCTAGTAATACTCGATTGCCCCCCCCCCCCCCCCACACCACCACCTACAATAGGAAAATGAACAGTCAAGTTAAGTGCACAAGTGAGACATTAAACATTTTACAGGGGGACACTTTAATCTTTTTATAAACTTTGACCGTGTGTGTGATTTTTATGTGAAATATATATCTGTACCTATAAAACACACAAAGTCCAGCACTCGCTTACAAGCTCTCAGCTAAGATTAAAAGCTGAACTGGAAGAGTTTGTTACCGCATCTGGCCAAATGGGACAAGCCCAGGTACCACGTCAAGGTCTTTTCCAAAACCTGGGTCCCTAATACAGCCATACAAATACAAGCTCTCAATCAAACACACTGGGAACAAGTCAGGGTTTACAGACTTATGTAATCACTCTAGACATATACAAAACACAGAAGGGGACTGCACTCTCAGACTGGACTGGGTACACATCCTATGACCCTGCAACATGCTCAGCCCTAGGTGCTAATAGCACTCTCAGAAGCTGTGCTGTCTCCATAGTCACAGGCAGTTAACCCCAGACAAGTCTGGGTGCAAGGCCCATAGGGAAAATTACAAAATAAATGAATACCACACACAGAGAAAGTCCAGCACTTACAAGCTCTCAGCTAAGATTAAAAGCTAAACTGTAAGAGTTAGTTACCACATCTGGTATATATATATATATATATATATATATATATATATACACAGATATATAATTATATGGAATACAAAGAACATTTTCTTCTATGTGAAGAACATTGGAATGTAAAATATTTACAGTAAAAACATAGTAAACCATAATTAAAAATATTAAAATTAAATAAATATCAATATTCATGTTTTAAAGGTATGTGTATATATATATATATATATATATATATATATATATATATATATATATATATATATATATATATATATATATATGTGTGTGTGTATTTCTATGCACATGTACACATACATATATACATTAATACACATATTTGGACATATATATATATATATATATATATATATATATATATATATATATATATATATATATATATATATATATATGTGTATATATATATATATATATATATATATACACACACATTTTAGCCCTTTCCAGTCAAACGCCTTGTCATATACCATATACCCTTTAACTCTTATAAATATTTTTTATTAATATTTATATGAATCATTTTATTCAGATAATGTACAGTATATATGAGTGTAACACTTTATTTTAATGTTCTTATGCTGTGCTTGGTGCAACTTTTTTTTACATATTTTAACATATTATTAACCCCTAATCCTCCAGCTCCCCACATCGTAACTATTAAACTAAACCTATTAACCCCAAATCTGCCGCCCATCCATATTGCCAACACTAAATAAATCTAGTAACCCTTAATCCACCACTCCATGACATCGCCAACACTAAATAAACCTATTAACCCCTAAACCGGCAGCCCCCCACATCATAACTAATAAATTAAACCTATTAACCCCTAAACCACCAGCCCCCCACATCGCAAAACACTAAATAAAACTATTAACTCCTAAACCTAACACCCCCTAAATTTAAATTAAAAGTTACAATATAACTATCTTAAAATAAATAAAACCTTACCTGTGAAATAAAAAAAAAACTAAGTTTAAACTATAAATTAACCTAACATAACTATTCTAATAAAATAAAATACTACCAATTAAAATTCCTAAATTACAATTTTAAAAAACCTAACACTACAAAAAAAATAAAAATATCTAAAATTATGAAAATTAAAAAAACGCTAACCTTACAAAAAATAATAGCCCTTTAAAAATAAAAAAGCCCCCCAAAAATAAAAACACCCCCTTACCTACAATAAACTACCAATAGCCCTTAAAAGGGCCTTTTGTAGGGCACTTCCCTAAGTTAAAAAGCTCTTTTACCTAGTAAAACCCCCACCAAACCACCCCCCCAAAATAAATAAAACCAAAGCTACCCATTGCCCCTAAAGGTGCATTTGTATGGGCATTGCCCTTAAAAGGGCATTCATCTCTTTTACAGTGCCCAAAAAACCCTAATCTAAAAAAAATATCACCCCAAAAAATGAAAAAAAAAAAAATAACACTAACCCCATTAAATCTACTCATGGTTCCTGAAATCCGGACATCGATCTCCATCCAGGCGGTGAGAAGTCTTCATCCAGGCGGAGAGAAGTCTTCATCTAGGCGTCTTCTATCTTCATCCCAGGCACGGAGCGAAGCTATCTAGGACTGGTGATGACATCCTGCACGGAGCGTATTCTTCATATGATCACCGCTGTACACTGAAGTTAAATGCAAGGTACCCGTTTAAAAATGGCCTACCTTGTATTCCTATTGGCTGATGTGATTCTTGAAATTCAAATCAGCCAATAGGATGAGAGCTTCTGAAATCCTATTGGCTGATTTGAACGGGTACCTTGCATTCAACTTCAGTGTACAGCGGTGATCGTATGAAGATGACGTTTCGCGCGCGATGTCATCACCGGTCCTGGATAGCTTTGCTCCATGCCCCCGGGATGAAGATAGAAGACGCCCCCATGATGGATGAAGATATCGCCACCTGGATGAAGACTTCTCGCTGCCTGGATGGAGATCGATGTCCAGACTTCAGGAACCGTAAATAGATTTTATGAGGTTAGTGTTAAGTTTTTTTGTTTTTTTGGGTGGGTTTTTTTTTTTTTAGATTATGGTGTTTTGGGCACTGTAAAAGAGCTGAATCAGCAATGACTAATCCCGCTTCCTCAAATCACAGCTTTCCCCCCAGGGTAGTCATTGCCTGAGGCCATGCTGTGATTGGAGGAAGCCGGATTAGTCATTGCTGACGTGTGAATAGAGGATCTCTATTTGGGGGAAGCTGCTGTAGCAGTGAAAATAAGGGCTATTGGTAGTTTATTGTAGGTTAAAGGATGTTTTTATTTTGGGGGAGCTTTTTTATTTTTATAGGGCTATTAGATTCGGTGTAATTGTTTTTATTTTTGATCATTTTGTTTATTATTTTTTGTAAGCTTAGAGTTTTTTTTATTTTTCATAATTTTTGTGTTTTTTATTTTTTGTAATGTTAGATTTTTTTTGTAGTGTTAGGTTTTTTTAAAATTGTAATTTAGGAATTTTAATTGGTAATTTTTTCATTTTATTAGAATAGTTATGTTAGGTTAATTTATAGTTAATCTTAGTTTTTTTTATTTCACAGGTAAGTTTTTATTTATTTTAAGATAGTTATATTGTACTTTTAATTTAAAGTTAGGAGGTGTTAGGTTTAGGGGTTAACAGTTTAATTTAGTGTTTTGCGATATGGGGGTTTGGCAGTTTAGGGGTTAATAGGTTTAGTTTATTAGTTACGATGTGAGGGGCTGACGGTTTAGGGGTTAATAGGTTTATTATTTGCGATGTAGGGGGCCGGCAGTTTAGGGGTTAATAGGTTTATTTAGTGTCGGCGATGTTGGGGAGTGGCGGATTAGGGGTTCATAACTTTATTTAGGTGTCTGCGATGTCGGGGAGCAGCGGATTAGGGGTTAATAACTTTATTTAGGTGTTGGCGATGTCAGGGAGTGGCATATTAGTAGCAGTTACATATGTTGCACTACTCACTGGTACTACTGCAACTTTAAAAATTAAAATTCTCAACCTCCTCTTCCCTGTAGGGTTGTCACTCAGTGAGGCATGAAAGGTCCAAAAGGGGAAGGGTTGCACTCCAGAATTTGGAGGGGGTATTCTCTAAAAACCGCCCTAAAAGGTTATGGTTTGTATAACACTATTTACAGTATAATGCAGACATCCTCAAACATGGCCCTCAGAGATTTTGGAACTACATATACCATGATGCTCAGCCAGCTGATGTAGTTCCAAAACCACTGTAGGTCCAAGTTTGAGTATGTCTGGTATAATGCATGGCACAGAAGTACTTAAAAAAACAAACAAGCAGACAATCTCAAACATATTCTAGTGCGCATCAGACCGTACACAATTTATCCAAGAAAAACAAAATACAAATTAAATAATCAAGAAAATAAACTACTTACTCTTTGTTTTCTATGTTTGGTGAAGTAGAGAGCAGATTTTTCTTTCTCATTACTTGTCTTACTGTTATTTTTATATCAAAATCATTAACAAGAGTAAAACAACAGCACTACATTATAAATTAAGAAAATTGCTTTGATTTTATAGTCCCTTATGGTAAATTAAAGAAAGAAAAAGGTTCCTTTTTAGTCTGAGAGAAATAGAAATGTAAACTTGTAAAAACACATTTAGAAAATCAGAGAGTTATAAAATAAATTAGCTTCGGATCAATATATGTCAAAAATATTTTTCAACAGTGTACACATGCAATAGATTACAAATTCACGGAAATACATTATCAACATAATAGATACATAAAAGGCAACATGTAACCAAAATCATTTTTCCCAGTAAATTTCAATCAAAACTACATAGGAGCTTTTATATATTACATAGTACATTTTTTTTCCTATTTGGTCCCTCATTGGGAGTCTGAATATAAAATATGTTTTTACTAAATAGCTTTAAAATTTAACAGCTAACACATGTAGAAAAGTTGTTTTGACATATGCCATTCTTGTTAATATTATTGAAGTCGCATTAATATGTATTTATATGTAGTGATTTAGAGTTATAAAAATGTAAAAAGAATCACGTCTACAGTAAAAAAATATTTTTTATGTATTTGTCCACTTTTAGGACAGACTGGCAAATGAAATACCGTACAATCGCATAATCATCAACCAGAATAAAAAGACAAGGCAATTATAGAGCAGTAGATTTCTTTCTAAGAAATGTCAATGTTTCTTTTGATTTCCTTGTTCCCTGTATTTTGTGACAGTAATCAGTCAATCACATGCTCATATATGTATATACTGTTAACTGTTGCCTGAAGATATATATATATAACTCTTTTTTTATACAAAACTCTGGTAACAATTATAACATTTAACCATATGTAAGACATATTACATACAATTTAAGAAAAAAATACAATTTTTATCTAAATCTAAAACTGTTCCTTATATCTGTTTGGTAAAGTCCATTGCATTAAAGGACCAGTCAACACAGTTTATTTGCATAACCAACAAATGCAAGATAACAAGACAATGCAATAGCACTTAGTCTGAACTTCAAATGAGTAGTAGATTTTTTTTCTGACAATTTTAAAAGTTATGTTTATTTCCACTCCCCCTGTACCATGTGACAGCCATCAGCCAATCACAAATGCATACACGTACCATGTGACAGCCATCAGCCAATCACAAATGCATATACGTTTATTCTGCACATGCTCAGTAGGAGCTGGTGACTCAAAAAGTTTAAATATAAAAAGAGTGTGCACATTTTGTTAATTGAAGTAAGTTGTTTAAAATTGTATGCTCTATCTGAATAATGAAAGTTTAATTTTGACTTGAGTGTCCCTTTAAGAAAGCCCTGAACTTAGATTTAACACAATTATAGACATATAGGGCCACATTACTAGTGGAGCGCTAACGTTTGCAATCGCTATTTACGCTAGAATGATTACAGCATCAGCTCTGGTTAACTGTTTCGCAAAACTAAAAAGTGTCACAACACACATTAAAAATACATTACAAAGTACACTCACACTAATAACACCATCTAATAAAATTTATTTTTTAAAAATTGCACACAAAAGTAATAAAGGCTCAAAGATATGAGATCTCAGGTGTAAGGGAAAAAAAGCAGCCAAAGGGCTTTAATATAGAGATACATACATACATATATATATATATATATATATATATATATATATATATATATATACTGTATATTTTTTTTATGTATTTATATGTGTATTTATGTATGTATATGTATTTGTATTTAAAAATTAAAGGGCGACTGACCATCTTCCATTGGTTAAATCACCCCACCAAAGTTCAGGTGTACTCATGACAGTGTTATGGAGTTGTGTATATAAACCCAGGGAGTCTCATTCTATTATGAAGAGAAAAAGCAGGAATGATTCAGCCCATAAAGGCAAAGGACTATAATGTTAGGACCAGTCAAAATTGGGACACCTTGTAAATTGGTGACTGACAAAGCAGATTATGTCCATAGTGTGTGACTAAGATCCCAATTTTATTTAAAAGAATATATGTTTTTTGCAGGCATTTTTTTGCAGCATTTAAAAATGTGTTATTTATTTGCTAATGGATGTGTGCCAATACCCCCTGCTATGTGTAACTTCTTGGTCACATTGGCAGCACTCCCAACGATGTGTATATAAACTTTTTGTAAGGTGTGCTAAACCAAACTTTGTATTTGTATTTCAAAATAAAAGGGAGACTAACCATCTTCCATTGGTTAAAGCACCCCACCCAACCTCAGATGTACTCATGACAGTGTAATGGAGTTGTGTATATAAAGCCAGGGAGTCTCATTCTATTATGAAGAGAAAAAGCAGGAATGATTCAGCCCATAAAGGCAAAGGACTGTAGTGTTAGGACCAGTCAATATTGGGACACCTTGTAAGTTGGAGACTGGTTAAGCAGCATATGGCCATATTGTGTTACTAAGATCCCAATTTTATTTAAAAGCATTGATGTTTTTGCAGGCAATTTTTTGCAGCATTTAAAAATGTGTTGTTTTTTGCAAATGGATGTACGCCAATACCCCCTGTTTTGTGTAACTACTTGGTCACATTGGCAACACTTCCAAAGATGTGTATATAAACTTCTTTCAAGGTGTGCTAAACTAAACTTTGTATTTGTATATAAAGAACACTGGAACATGAAATATTCATATTTGCATGTAGGGTTAGCGCACATGAGAATATGTGATTGGGTTTGCGTGTGAGTAGGGTATTACATTTTATTCCCACTTTTTATGCTTCATTGACTTCTGTAGGAGAATATGTGAATGTGCATGCGATATTCTAAGTTCACTGTTTGCGCTCATCGGGTTAGCGTGCGAGTGAATACGAGCGCAACCTGACACACACAAAAAGCTTTCTTCTATTGCAGTTAACACTCGAGCAGGTGCGTTAAGTAATGCTTCACTCATAATCTGGCTCATAATCTAATATTAGCTCATAAAAGCATGCATATCACCCATGGATGCCAGTATGTCATATACATTGTAACAAACGTGCAAAACTCTATCCAGGCATATTAATTATTACATTTCTCATAAATATATTCCTCCCAATAAACTTTCCTTTGTTCATATATAGTAGAGTGTGTAAATTTAATATAATTGTATCCCTCTAATTGTAAGGTGTGATTACACTCCTGAATCTATTGAGCTATGGACGGAACTACCTTACCCAATTTCTAGCAATAAGAATTTTTAAGATAATACATACCTTATTAAAAGTTTTTTTTCTGTGGGGTAGTACATTTTTTGGGATCTTATTAAATAATCAAATTAATTACAGGGATCTAAAGGTATAGAGATCCCAACTAGTTTGGAGACCTCTGTTGCTATCTCTGAACAGATAGGAATTAGGGTTGTGCATTGCCTCTGAATATGCTCCATAGGTCCCACATGTCCCTAACATCTCCAGCATCTCTCCAAGGCAAGCTTATATATTTTTTACATCTAACTGGGGTCAAGTACCATCTTTGAAGATTTTCATATTTAATTTCAGCAACCAACTAGAGACCAAGGATTTGGTGACATTAGCAAACATGTGTCATGAATCAATTTAAGCTATATCTATATTTAGCTCCATCTGTCAATATAATGTGGAGTGTTTCCAGTGTTGATTTGCTGTAACAAGGCATACATAAGAGAAAGAGCATGCCTGGTGGGATATGGTTTTCTGCATAGAGATTCAAACAGGTAGATTACGAGTTGTGCATTCGTCTTTTAATGCTGAAAAAATGGTAATTTCAGCGTTAAAACAGCAATGCAGCCATTACAAGTCTTGTCGGTATAGCTGTACCGCAAGCCTTTTAGCCTGTAACGCAACATCAGTCCCGCACTCGTAAAAATTACGTTTTTTCATGGGACTTCCATAGTGCGGCCATTACGAGTTTTGTGGTGAGGCTAAAAAGCTTGCATTGCAGCCTGTACCGACAAGATCCGTTCCGCAATCTAATAGCAGTAGTTATGAGTTTTATGCTACAGAACTGTTACATAAAACTTATAACTAAAGTGTTACAAAGTACACTAACACCCATAAACTACCTTTTAACCCCTAAAGCCCCCCACATTGCAATAAAATAATTGAACCCCTTAAGGACCACATCACTTTTCCATTTTCTGTCCGTTTGGGACCAAGGCTATTTTTACATTTCTGCAGTGTTTGTGTTTAGCTGTAATTTTCCTCATACTCATTTAATGTACCCACACATATTATATACCGTTTTTCTCGTCATTAAATGGGCTTTCTAAAAATATAATTATTTTCATCATATCTTATAATTTACTATAAAAAATTTTATAAAATATGAGGAAAAAATGGAAAAAAACACAGTTTTTCTAACTTTGACCCCCAAAATCTGTTACACATCTACAACCACCAAAAAACACCCATGCTAAATAGTTTCTAAATTTTGTCCTGAGTTTAGAAATACCCAATGTTTACGCGTTCTTTGCTTTTTTTGCAAGTTATAGGGCAATAAATACAAGTAGCACTTTGCTATTTCCAAACCACTTTTTTTCAAAATTAGCGCTAGTTACATTGGGACACTGATATCTTTCAGGAATCCCTGAATATCCCTTGACATGTATATATATTTTTTTAGAAGACATCCCAAAGTAATGATCTAGGCCCATTTTGGTATATTTCATGCCACCATTTCACTACAAAATGCGATCAAATAAAAAAAAATATTCACTTTTTCACAAATGTTTTCACACACTTTAGGTTTCTCATTGAAATTATTTACAAACAACTTGTGCAATTATGGCATACATGGTTTTAATAGTTTCTCTGGGATCCCTTTCGTTCAAAAATAGCAGACTTATATGGCTTTGGCATCGCTTTTTGGTATTTAGAAGGCCGCTAAATGCCGCTGCGCACCACACGTGTATTATGCCCAGCAGTGAAGGGGTTAATTAGGGAGCATGTAGGGAGCTTGTAGTTTTAAATTTAGCTTTAGTGTAGTGTAGTAGACAACCCAAAGTATTGATCTAGGCCCATTTTGGTATATTTCATGCTACCATTTCACCGCCAAATGCGAACAAATAAAAATAAAACGTAAAATGTTCCCAATTTTAGGTTTCTCACTAAAATTATTTACAAACAGCTTGTGCAATTATGGCATAAATGGTTGTAAAAGCTTCTCTGGGATCCCCTTTGTTCAGAAATAGCAGACATATATGGCTTTGGCTTTGCTTTTTGGTAATTAGAAGGCAGCTAAATGCCACTGCGCACCATACATGTATAATGCCCAGCAGTGAAGGAGTTAATTAGGGAGCTTTTAGGGAGCTTGCAGGGTTAATTTTAGCTTTAGTGTAGGTATCAACCTCCCACATGACACATCACACCCCCAGATCCCTCCCAAACAGCTCTCTTCCCTCCCCCACCCCACAATTGTCCCCGCCATCTTAAGTACTGGCAGTAAGTCTGCCAGTACTAAAATAAGAGTTTTTTGGGGATTTTTTTTTTAAATAATAATTCTGTTCTGTAGTATCCTCCCTTAGCCCCCAACCTCCCTGATCCCCCTAAACAGCTCTCTAACCCCCCTCTCTCTGCCTTATTGCGCCATATTGGGTACTGGCAGCTGTCTGCCAGTACCCAGTTTGAAATCAAATATGTTTTTATTTTATTTATTTTTTAAAAATACTATTTTCTGTAGTGTAGCTGCCCTCCCTCAACCCCCAACCCCCCAACCCCTGCCTGATCGCTAAACATTTTTAATATGCCCACCCTCACTCCCACCGAGTACCACCTTGTGCTTTCATACAGTTGTTCCATAGTGTAGGGTTCCCACCCGCCCGCGCGCACCCGCACTCGATCCCGCCCCCCTTCCCACCGATGGCCGCCCACCCGCCTCCCTGGGTAAGCTCCCACCCACCAACGAACATGGCCATCGATGGCCGATGCAGAGAGGGCCACAGGGTGGCTCTCTCTGCATCAGACGGCTAAAAAATGTTATAGCAGGATGCCTCAATATCGAGGCATCACTGCTATAACATGAAAGCAGTTGGAAGTGATCAGGATCGCTTCCACTGCTTTCAAAGACCAACGACGTACGGGGTACGTCCTTGGTCGTTAACTGCATTTTTTTGCAGGACGTACCCCATACGTCGTTGGTCGTTAAGGGGTTAAACTAGTAACCCCTAAACCTAACGCCCCCCTAACTTTATGTTAAAATTAAAATTTCCCTATTATAAATTAAAACTTACCTGTCAAATTAAAAAAACTAAGTGTAAACTAACAATTAAACTAATATAACAATTAAACTAAAATTAAACTAACTACCAATTAAAGAAAACTAAAATACACATTAAAAAAATCCTAACACTACTATAAAAATTACAAAGTATCTAATTACAAAAAATAAAAAATACTAAATTAAAAAAAATAACAAACACTAAATTAAAAAAAATAACAAACGAAATTATCAAAAATAAAAAAGAATTAGATTAGTTAAATACCCTCTATCGCTCATAACTTGTAATCTACCTGACTGTTTGTTAAAGACCTTAACATATTTCTCCAATTAGCATGAGTTGATATATAACATTGCTGATATAATAGCCAATTTTTAAATACTATGAAACCCAGCTTTGACTCTGACTTTGCTCTGCAAAGAAGTCATGGCAGCAAAACAATGGACACACAGGACACTGTGCAGCCACCTTTAAAGACTTATGCAGTCTCCTATAAGGAGGGTTCTGGGAGATTGGAGGGACAGCACTGTAGGGCACAGCTTCTAATATATATACAGGTAGCCCTCAGTTTATGCTGGGGTTAGGTTCCAGAAGGAATGGTTGTAAATTCGAAACCGTTGAAAATTGAAACCCAGTTTATAATGTAAGTCAATGGGAAGTGAGGGAGTTAGATTCCGGGCCCCTCTCAAAATTGTCATAAGTAACACCTAATACATTATATTTAAAGCTTTGAAATGAAGACTTTAAATGCTAAACAGCATTATAAACAGTATCAAATAATCACACAACACAGAATATATAATTAAACTAAGTTAAATGAACAAAAACATTTGCTAAACTGCATTATAAACCTTATGAAATAATCACACAACACAGACTTTGCTGCAAACAGTTCTTTCTATGCATTCCAATATGGACTGATTTATAGACAGGAAGATCTTGTTCCTATGAAAGCTACTCGATAGTTCATGTCTAGCTAGACTAAATAATTCCAGTCTGTTTCTGTGCTTGGTTTTGCATATATTTGCTGCAACACAAGTGGACAGCTCCCCCTACTGGCTATGTTAAGCAATGCAATGCTTCTCAATAGCAGTCACATGACTGGAAAAAAAAAAGGTTGTTATTCTGAAACGGGGCAAATTGAACCAGCGTAAATCGAGGGCCACCTGTATATAAAAAAAAAACATTTAACATTGCAGCGGCCGTGCAAGCATAACCCAGATCACCAGTGCTGAAGTGCTGCCCCTTAATTTGTGGCATGCCGGTCCCAGCTGATGTGGCCCACTGTGAAATGACTCAGTTTCCTGATAGGGCAGTCCAGCACTGCTGTGCAGCGACCTATAAGGATCTATGCACCCTTCTCTAAGTAGAGGTCTATGACTTTAACAGTCAGGTAGTAGACCGGTATGAAGCAGTTGTGCAAGATGTTTCCCAGTAGGCCAGGCCAGCACATACAGTCATGCAATCATATGCTCTCTTTCAGACACTCTCACACACATACTCTGACACACACTCACTTTCACACACACACTCATGCACAGAAACAGACTCTCACACACACACATTCACTCACTGTCACCCACAAGACAATCACACACAAGAAAAAGCAGATTCTGCACACAACTTATTGAGAACACCAGGAGCACAATTAAAAATAAACTTCATATCACAAGAAAAAAAGAAAATATAATCAGATTTAATCGCAACTGGAAAAATAATCAGATTGACATTTGCATTGCTTTTAAAGGGACAGTGTACTGTAAAATTAAAAATTGACATTTTATTGCCTCTCTCTCCTAACTCCCACTGGGAGTGTAAATGATTCTGCTGGCTATGTAAATGTGGCGTTTTTATAGCCAATACTTGAGTATTTACGTTTTCAATACAAGTTATCCCCACCTGTATTGAAAATGTAAATACTCAAGTATTGACTATAAAAAGCTATGTATACATAGCCAGCAGAATCACAGGCAAAATCAGTGTTTCAAAAATCAAAATGAAGGTAAAGGAGCTATTTGTAAAGAATTTAATACACTTCTGAAAGTAAAATGGATAATTGGAAACTGTCTCTTTAAACATGTTTAACATTCTCAAAAGATTAAAGGCTGATGCCTTCCAACTTCCTTCAGTTTTAGCCATAGTGTCCGATTTACCAAGCCTCGTATCTGCCCCTATGCCTCTGTTTCCATGCGAGCCTTCAGGCTCACCGGAAACAGGAGTTAAAAAGCAGCAGTCTTAAGATGGCTGCTCCTTAACTCATCCACTACCTCTGAGGCAGCAGACAGCAATCCGCCTGATCGCATACGATCGGGTTGATTGACACCCCCTACTATGTGCAGGGGGGGCATTTCACAAACATTTCTAGTGAAATGCGTGTGCAATGATAAAGCACTTCTACGTGCTTTCTCTCCTAACTCCTAATGGCTGAGCTATATAACTAGTGGGCGTGCTCTGCCCTAATATCCTTTGAGTCCTAACACTACTCTATATAACTAGTGTGAACTCTCTCCCTCATCTAGTACCTGCACAATACAACTAGCATACTCTCTCCCTGACCACCACAATAAAAAAATATTGAACAAAAAAAATTCTATTCCAAGGCTGAACGCATTTTAAAAATTCATGTGTGCAAAGTTGGAAAACAGTGTGGGCGCATGTACATGTGCACACCTTAGAGGGAACAGTAATCTTGAGAATGAAATAAATCAATTTTGCTGTTATTTTTTATTGTTTTTTCATAGAGATACTGCTATTTTTTGTTAAATGGTTAGTGCTAGAGGTTGATTTTGGATGTACAGTACTGTGCAAAAGTATTAAGTCACCATTAGATTTGTTGTTTCAGCAAAGTTTTAATGACCAACCATAATTATTTGTCGGTCTTTTTATAAAGATACAAACAGAAATGCAAAATATAAAAACCCACAATTTTCAGAACAAAATGGCTTCTTCAGGCAAAAGTCAGTATTTAGTGTGACCTCCCTTGGCACTTAGCACATCTTGAACTCTTTTAGGGAGACTATACTGAAGTTTTCTGAAGTAATATTCTGGTATATTATGCCAGGCTTCTTTCAGCACTTTCCAGAGTTCTTCTTTTGATTAAGGTTGTCTTTTATTTATTTATCTGTCCAGGTGATCCCATACTGCCTCTATAATATTCAGGTCTGGACTCTATGGAGGCCAGTCCATGACTGTTAGTGTCAGCTGTATTTCTCTCCAAATATGATTTCATTGCATTAGCACTGTGCTTAGGATCATTATTATGCTGAACAAAAACCCATTCCCAATCAGGTGCTTTCCAGCAGGAATGGCATGATAAACTAAAACCTTTCTGTATTTTGCAGCATTCATGATCCCATCAATTAATACAATTTACCAACACCACTGGCAGAAATGCAGCTCCAAACCAGGACATACCCTCCATTTTTAATTGAAGGCCACCAGAACTCATTCTTCCATCTCTCCAACTCTCCTCACATATTGTCGATGATTAGACCCAAAAATGTCAATCTTGGATTTGTCACTCCATAATAAGCTTTTCCACTGATCTTCATTCCAATCTTTGTAAGCTTTAGCATATATTAGCCTTGTCACCCTGTTCCCCTTCCAAAAAAGTGATTTTTTTGGCTGCTACCCTTCCACAAAGACCATTCCTGATCAAGCTTCTTTGGACTGTAGAAGGGTTAACTTGGCATTCCAATGAACCTGCCAGATGCTGAGCCAGGTCCTTGCTGGACTTCTTTCGATCTCTCAAAAAAATATATTCTGAGAAAGAAAGTGTTCTTGGATTCCAGTACTTTGTTTGTCCTTGACCTCTCCTGCTTCTTCAAATTTCTTTATAACAGCTTGAATACCACATTTTGAGTATCCAGTTTGTTTACTTATGCCCCTTTAAGAGTGGCCTTGCTGTTGCAAAAGTATGATTTTATATTTGTCAAATTCTGTGATCTTTGGCATTTTGAATAGAATGATGGGATTGAAAGTTGGTCTTATTAGCAAGCTTCCAATTTATTAAAGCATGTTTTGCATAAACCTGGTGTAAAATACCTTTTTAACAGCATTGATTTCGACATTAAATAGTAGGACAAATACAGGTGTTAGCAGTGACATTAATTAAGGTTTCTTTCCATTTAGGTTTACGAGAGCCAGGTTCCTGCTATTGCTCAAGTGTAAGGGGAGGTCACACTAAATACTTGCCACTTGAGCCTATAGAAGCATTTTTTTCTGATTGTTTTCTGATTTTTAATACTGCATACAAATATCCTGTACTTTCTGGTTGTATTCTAATAAAGAAACTGTAAAATAATTATATATGGTCATTATATCATTTATAATGGTGGCCTGAGACATTTGCACAGTATTGTAGATACCGACATGCCTAAACTTCTGGACAGAACTTTGGAAATGATGCAAGTTTTCTAAAACAGTAGCATATACTGAGTAGCAAAAAAGAGAGTCAAGCTAATCAGGTGTCCAACCCAGGATATCTAACCAAATGAGCAGTAGTACATAAGGAAATGGAAGGAGACATAGTCAGACAAGCCACATACCAGTACCAGAGAATCACTACACACAGCAAAAGTACAATTCATATGAAGATCAAAACTCAGTATTTGATCAGGGATTACCAGAAGGGAGGCAGATGTACAAGAGAAAAAGAAGTAACTGAAGAAACAAAGCCAAGGTCAAGAATCAGTAAATCAGCCAATCAGTTTTCCTGAAGAACCATCAGAGTGTTAGTGCATAATTTAAAGGAAAAAATGTAATATCAAGATCAATTTCAGCAATGTAATACTGCAGTTCCAGCAACACAACTACAACAAAGATGCAGACATCAAAGCAACAGTAAAAACAACATGGATGCCAAATGGAAAAATCTGAAAGCAGTAGCAAACTCATAACACTTCAGAGACTTCTCTATACATAACCCAAGAATATAAAATGAAATATAAATTGTATTTCAAACATGTGGAAATTTGAGGTTGCATATATTTTGGCTTTAGCTGTGTATGGAAATGTATATGCTATATTTCTTATATAAATATATAACTGACAAATTAAATGTATCCCTTTCAACAAAAGACATCAATAATCCGTATTCAGTATCCATTATTCAAATCCTTACTCATAATAGCACTACTGAAATTCTGCCATAAAACAAAATAATCAAACATCCATATAGAACATCCATTGGTCCATTAAAACTATGACAAACAGTCAACATTAAAAACTATGACAAATACTTATATCTGGCATGTAATTGGGTGACCTGAAATAAATTTATTTAGCTGTTTATAACAGAAATGTAACAATGCCATAGGGAAGACAGACCTTCCATTGCCATCCAATTATTTAATAACAGAGTATCATAAACTTAATTATCTTAATGTAGGGCTACACAATATTATAAGATTTATCTAATGCCATAAAACATTGAATAAAGCTCATTTAAACTTTTGTCATTTTTGCAGGTTTGGTTTTCTTATGGTAGTTGTGGTATATATATACAGTATATATATATATATACAAACAAAAAGGTATCGGCGCACATCCATTTTCAAAAGCACAAGATATTTTTTGAACTGCTCCAAAAAAATGCCTGCAAACAACATCAAGAGACAACTATTCTTTTTAAATAAAATTGGGTTCTTAGTCACACAATATGGCCATATTTTGCTTAGCCAGTCACCACTTACAAGTTGCCCCAATATAGACTGGTCCTAACACTAAAGTCCTTTTGCCTCAGAGGGCTGAATCATTCCTGCTTTTACTCTTCATAATAGAATGAGACTCCCTGGCTTAATATTCACAACTCTATTACACTGTCATGAACACACTTGAGCTTGGGTGGGGTGCTTTAACCCCTTAATGACAACTGACGTACCAGGTACGTCATGCAAAAACAACCAGTTAATGACAATAGACGTACCTGGTACGTCAGTTGTCTAACAGAGTGCTGGAAGCGATCGCAATCGCTTCCAGCAGCTCTCAGGGTATTGCAGTGAAGCCTCCATATGGAGGCATCCTGCAATACCTTTTTAGAAGACTCCGATGCAGAGAGAGCCACTCTGTGGCCCTCTCTGCACCGGTAGCGTTAGTGCCGGTTCGTTCGTGGGTGGGAGCGTAACAGGGAGGCGGGTGGGCGGCCCATCGCTACCCGGCATCCAGTTCCTCGAAGTGCAATGTGCACGCCGGGTGCCGGGAGCGTGCGGGGGGCACGCGTGCACGTGCATGTGTGCGCGTGCGCGCACATTAGCTGGCCACTGACACCAATGAGGAGGGAAGAGAGGGGGGGGAAAGATTTAAAAAAAAATTAATATAAAAGGATCTGGGAGGGGGAGGGGGATAGGGGTATTGTGGGGGGCTGCTACACTACAGAAAACATAAAAAATTGCAAAAGAGGAAAAAATACTTTTGTTTTTGGGGCAAATTGGGTACTGGCAGACAGCTGCCAGTACCCAAGATGGCGGCAATTAGATAGGGGAGAGGGTTAGAGAGCTGGGGGGGGGGATCATGGAGGTTGGGGCTAAGGCAAGAGTCCATCACAGCTAAAATATTTTATTTTTTTTATAAAAAACAAAACAAAAAAAACCTCCTTTTATTTAGTACTGGCAGACTTTCTGCCAGTACTTAAGATGGCGGGGACAATTGTGGGGTGGGGGAGGGAAGAGAGCTGTTTGGGAGGGATCAGGGGGTGGGATGTGTCAGGTAGGAGGCTGATCTCTACCCTAAAGCTAAAATGAACCCTGCAAGCTCCCTACAACCTACCTAATTAACCCCTTCACTGCTGGGCATAATTTACGTGTGGTGCGCAGCAGCATTTAGCGGCCTTCTAATTACCAAAAAGCAATGCCAAAGCCATATAAGTCTGCTATTTCTGAACAAAGGGGATCCCAAAGAAGCTTTTACAACAATTTGTGCCATAATAGCACAAGCTGTTTGTAAATACTTTCAGTGAGAAGCCTAAAATTGTGAAAAATGAATTTTTTTTTATAATTTGCTCGCATTTGGAGGTGAAATGGTGGCATGAAATATATCAAAATGAGCCTAGATCAATACTTCGGGTTGTCTACTACACTACACTAAAGCTAAAATTAACCCTACAAGCTCCCTACAAGCTCCCTAATTAACCCCTTCACTGCTGGGCATAAAACACGTGTGCTGCACAGCGCCATTTAGCGGCCTTCTAATTACCAAAAAGCAACCCCAAAGCCATATACGTCTGCTATTTCTGAACAAAGGGGATCCCAAAGAAGTATTTACAACCATTTGTGCCTTAATTGCAGAAGCTGTTTGTAAATAATTTCAGTGGGAAACCTAAAGTTTGTGACAAAATTTGTGAAAAAATTAACTTTTTTTTTTATTTGATCACATTTGGCGGTGAAATGGTGGCATGAAATATACCAAAATGGACCTAGATCAATACTTTGGGATGTCTTCTAAAAAAAAATATATACATGTCAAGGGTTATTCAGGTTTTCCTGACAGATATCAGGGCTCCAATGTAACTAGCACTAATTTTGAAAAAAAGTGGTTTGGAAATAGCAAAGTGCTGCTTGTATTTATTGCCCTATAACTTGCAAAAAAAGTAAAGAACGTGTAAACATTGGGTATTTCTAAACTCAGGACAAAATTTAGAAACTATTTAGCATGGGTGTTTTTTGGTGATTGTAGATGTGTAACAGATTTTGGGGGTCAAAGTTAGAAAAAGTGTGTTTTTTTCCATTTTTTCCTCATATTTTATAAAAAAAAATTATAGGAAATTATAAGATATGATGAAAATAATGGTATCTTTAGAAATTCCATTTAATGGCGAGAAAAACGGTATATAATATGTGTGGGTAAAGTAAATGAATAAGAGGAAAATTACAGCTAAACACAAACACAGCAGAAATGTAAAAATAGCCTTTGTCATTAAGGGTAAGAAAATTGAAAAATGGTCTGGTCATTAAGGGGTTAACCAATGGGAGATGGTCAGTCTCCCTGATTATTTTTAAATACAGATACAAAATTTGGGTTTTTTAGCACACCTTACAAAAAGTTTATATGTACAACTTTGGGAGTGCTGCCAATATGACCCAGTAATTACACAAACAAAAAGGTATCGGCGCACATCCATTTTCAAAAGCACAACATATATTTTGAACTGATGCAAAAAAATGCCTGCAAACAACAAGTCTCCCTGATTATTTTTAAATACAGATACAAAATGTGTTTTTTTTTTTAGCAAATTTTGTATCTGTATTTAAAAATAATCAGGGAGACTGACCATCTCCCATTGGTTTAAGCACCCCACCCAAGCTCAGGTGTGCTCATGACAGTATAATGGAGTTGTGAATATTAAGCTAGGGAGTCTCATTCTATTATGAAGAGTAAAAGCAGGATTGATTCAGCCCTCTGTGGCAAACGGACTGTAGTGTTAGGACCAGTCTATATTGGGGCACCTTGTAAGTGGTGACTGGCTAAGCAAAATATGGCCATATTGTGTGACTAAGATCCCAATTTTATTTAAAAAGAATAGTTGTCTCTTGATGTTGTTTGCAGGCATTTTTTTGGAGCAGTTCAAAAAATATCTTGTGCTTTTGAAAATGGATGTGCGCCGATACCTTTTTGCCTCCCACCTGACACATCCCACCCCCTGATCCCTCCCAAACAGCTCTCTTCCCTCCCCCACCCCACAATTGTCCCCGCCATCTTAAGTACTGGCAGAACGTCTGCCAGTACTAAATAAAAGGAGTTTTTTTTTTTTTTTTTTTATAAAAAAAATAAAATATTTTAGCTGTGATGGACTCTTGCCTTAGCCCCAACCTCCATGACCCCCCCCCCAGCTCTCTGCCCCAAAAACAAAAGTATTTTTTCCTCTTTTGCAATTTTTTATGTTTTCTGTAGTGTAGCAGCCCCCCACAATACCCCTATCCCCCTCCCCCTCCCAGATCCTTTTATATTAATTTTTTTTAAAATCTTCCCCCCCCCCCCTCTTCCCTCCTCATTGGTGTCAGTGGCCAGCTAATGTGCGCGCACGCGCACACATGCACGCGCACGCGTGCCTCCCGCACACTCCCGGCACCCGGCGTGCACATTGCACTTCGAGGAACCGGATGCCGGGTAGCGATGGGCCGCCCACCCGCCTCCCTGTTACGCTCCCACCCACGAACGAACCGGCACTAACGCTACCGGTGCAGAGAGGGCCACAGAGTGGCTCTCTCTGCATCGGAGTCTTCTAAAAAGGTATTGCAGGATGCCTCCATATGGAGGCATCACTGCAATACCCTGAGAGCTGCTGGAAGCGATTGCGATCGCTTCCAGCACTCTGTTAGACAACTGACGTACCAGGTACGTCTATTGTCATTAACTGGTTGTTTTTGCATGACGTACCTGGTACGTCAGTTGTCATTAAGGGGTTAAAGCACCCCACCCAAGCTCAAGTGTGTTCATGACAGTGTAATAGAGTTGTGAATATTAAGCCAGGGAGTCTCATTCTATTATGAAGAGTAAAAGCAGGAATGATTCAGCCCTCTGAGGCAAAAGGACTGTAGTGTTAGGACCAGTCTATATTGGGGCAACTTGTAAGTGGTGACTGGCTAAGCAAAATATGGCCATATTGTGTGACTAAGATCCCAATTTTATTTAAAAAGAATAGTTATCTCTTGATGTTGTTTGCAGACATTTTTTTGCAGCAGTTCAAAAAATATGTTGTGCTTTTGAAAATGGATGTGCATACATTTTTGTTTGTGTAATTACTGGGTTATATTGGCAGCACTCCCAAAGTTGTATATATAAACTTTTTGTAAGGTGGTATTAATTTGTTTTGTAATTTTCCCTATGGTTCTTGCACCCAGACCTGTCTGGGGTTAACTGCTTGTGGCTCTGGGGACAGCACAGATTCCTGTGAGTTCCAGTGGCACCCAGGGCTGAGCATGTTGCAGGGTCATGGGATGTGTACCTGGTCCGGTATGAGAGTGCAGTTCCCTTCCGTGTTTTGCATATGTCTAGGGTGGTTACATATTCCTGTGCACCCTTCCCTTGTTTTCAGTTTGTTTGGATTTGAAAGCTTGCATTGTGTGGCTGTTTAGGGTCTCAGGTATTGGAAAGGACCTTGACGTGGTACCTGAGCTTGTCCCATTTGGCCAGATGCGGTGACTAACCTTTCCATTTTTGCTTTTAAATCTTAGCTGAGAGCTTGTAAGTGAGTGCTGGGTTTTCTCTGTGTGTTGTATTAATTTGTTTTGTAATTTTCCCTATGGTTCTTGCACCCAGACCTGTCTGGGGTTAACTGCTTGTGGCTCTGGGGACAGCACAGCTTCCTGTGAGTGCCAGTGGCACCCAGGGCTGAGCATGTTGCAGGGTCATGAGATGTGTACCCGGTCCGGTATGAGAGTACAATTCCCTTCCGTGTTTTGTATATATATATATATATATATATATATATATATATATATATATATATATATATATATATATATATATATATATATATATATATATATATATATATATATATATATATAGGATGTAAAATTAACATTAATCATTTTGTCTATTTTTTATTTAGTTTTGGACGGCAAATGGTAGTGGTAAGTAGCAGTTAGGCTTTAATTAAGTGCATTCTATCCTCTTTTTAAGCATATACTTCCTCTTCTTTTGTCACAAGGGTAAATAATTTAAGTTAAACTCAAAGGATTGTGATTTGCTAGTGTAAGTTATAATTATAATATTAAGGAAATATTAATTACTAATAATGTTATTATTTTGAAGTAGAGCTGACTAAATGTTCATATTCAGACAATTAGTCCTATATATAAAACTAAATGTCCCTTGGTCTATCAGTTTTCCATGCTTTATAAAAAAAAAGTTCCATCAGCTCATCACTCTTTACTTTTTATGCATTTAGTTACTTTAATTTATTAAAGGACAATAAAATACAGCATAAGTCTATCATTAACACATGCATTGTAAGGAGACAATGCAGTACTAACTCTAAATTTAAAATGAGCAGTAGATTTCTTTCTGAAAAAAATCTAAATGTTCTTCCATTTCCACGCCCTCTAAATCACATGACAACAATCAGTGAATCATGACTCATATACAGTTGTAATAAAAACTATTCAACCCCCATTGCAAATCAGGTTTAATGTCACAATTTACAGTCTTTCCGCTGTTTGCAATGAACAAATCAAACAAAAGTAATTGAAATAGCTCATGACAATGAATGCTTCAAGTGGTTTCCCCAAATTCAACTGACAATACAACTTTTAATGAATTCTACAGTCTCAAAAGTATTCAACTCCTTTATGGCAAGCATCTTTAGAATTTAGAAGAGCACCCATTTGCTGTTATGACCTGCTGCAAATGAGAAGCATTGCCAGACACCAGCTTTTGGCAGCATTCCTAAATGAATCTTAGCCCATTCCTCATGAACAATGACCTTCAGTTCAGTAATATTCTTTGGTTTGCGTACTGCAACCACATTCTTCAAATCCCACCAGAGATTTTCTATCAAATTTCAAGTCAGGTGACTGTGATGTCCACAGTAGAATCTTCCAGGACTTCTTCTGCAACTAAGCCTTTAAGGTATGCTTAGGATCATTGTCCTGTTGTAAGGTCCAATGACGCCCAAGCTTCAGCTTCCTTAAAGATGGAATAACGCTTTCTCCAAGGATTTCCTGATACTTCAATGAATCCATCTTGCCTCCCACATGCTGCAGGTTTCCAGTGCCAGAGGATGCAAAGCAGTCCCAGAGCAAAACCGAGCCACCACCATGCTTAACTGTAGGCAGATTATTCTTTTCAGCATATGCTTTATTCTTCTTACTCCAGACATACTGCTGATCCATTTTGCCGAAAAGTTCCAGTTTTGTTTCATCATTCCACAGAACAGAATCCCAAAACTTCTGTGCCTTATTTATATGATTTTGAGCATATTGGAGCTGAAAATTCTCGTGCTTTTGGGTCAGTAGTGGTATATGTCTTGGATTTCTGGCATGGAAACCTCAATGCCTGTTGCCACCAAGTCTTGCTGCAGGTCTTTTTGCAGTCACTCAAGGGTTTTTGTCAACCTACCTCCTCAGAAATCTGGTTGCAGCTGTTGATAGCTTCCTTTTTCTGCCCCGTCCAGTTAGTGTAACCACTGTTCCTTTAACTTTGAACTTGCAAACTTTGCTTCCAATGTTGTCTCTAGGACATTCAGCGCCTTTGCTATCTTTTTGTATCCTGTTTCTTGTTTGTGAAGGGTGATGATCTCTTCTCTTAACTTTTTGACCCATTCTTTTGAACATATTTCTAAAAAAAAAATTGATTACAGCTGTACATATCCACTTTGAACTGGTGAACGCAGGAGCTGGTGCATCAGAAAGTGTGTATATAAAAAGACTGTGCACAATTTGATAACTCAAAATATTTTATTCTCTGTACATAACAGGTACACAAACAGCGACGTTTCGAGTGTTGCCACTCTTACTCATGCAACACTCGAAACGTCGCTGTTTGTGTACCTGTTATGTACAGAGAATAAAATATTTTGAATGATACAGTGCTGTGGACACTTATATATTCACTATTGGAATTGGGGAGACTTGGCAGGACCCTGTCTTCACGAGCACTGCACTCCTGAGTTGCTGTACTAATCGTTGTACACAATTTGATAACTGAAGTACTGTAAATTGGAAAGTTGTTTTTTTTTTGTATTGCATGCTCTACCTCAATTTTTTAAAAGTTGAATTTTAACTTCCTTTAACCAAATTTCTTCCAATGTGCACAGTTTGTAAAATGTATCAGTCTAACTAGAAATCTAACATTTCCAATAATTTTACTCAGTCTATAGTGATTTCATTTAATAATCTTATATTTGCCTAGACTTGTTTTTATATTCCTTGAAATTGTGTTGAAAGGTAAACAGAACATATTTTTTAATGATCATATCTGTATCCCATAATGTCATATTACATAGCATGATAACAATATGTAACACTAAAGTTTATAGCAGCAACAAAGATAAGCCATTCTGAAAATGTTAAATAGATCTATGGTATACAAAAACAAAAAAAAAACTTAACTACAGTAATAGAAAAAGGAACTAATGCTGGTAAAAAGAAGACTTTGTGTATGGAAATTAGAAAATGTTAATTACCGCACAATATATCGCTGTTAATCACTGCAAAATACTCCCCTGTTCAAAGATGAAAGTTTGTGAAGAAAATAATGAGCTTATTTTGAAAGAAATCAAAACAGAAAAACGTGCCAATGTCTGAATCAGAATTTAGGTTAATGATAAAAACAGTTATATTAAGAGTCACAGATGGGTCTATAGCCACACACTGATAAAAATTAGCCAAGCAAATCACTCATACATTAGTAGTGCTGAATAGATCATATTAACTTCTGTTTTACTGAAACCAGAGAAAAATATAAAGCAAAATTGTGCATCTATATAATGTGTTTTGCTTCGTAAACTTTATTGCAATAAAATTCATAATAACATTGATTCTGCTAAAATATGTGCTAATTATCTCTGTGTATGGTGTAGCAAGCTTATAAGGAGAATTTTCAACTCATCTCTGAAACTGTTTTGATCATGAAAATGTATGTGCCTTTTTATCACCTAGATTACGAGTTTTGTGTTAACAGGGGTGCAGTGCTAATGAGCAGTTTATGCTCACCACTCACTTGCAGACAGCGCTGGTATTACGGGTTTTTACAAACCCGGCGTTAGCTGCAAAAAAGTGAGCAAAGAGCAAAATTTTGCTCCACATCTCACCTCAATACCAGCGCTGCTTACGTTAGTGGTAAGCAGGTAAAAAGTGCTTGTGCACGATTTCCCCATAGGGATCAATGGGGGAGAGCCGGTTGAAAAAAACCCCCTAACACCTGCAAAAAAGCAACATAAAGCTCCTAACGCAGCCCCATTGATTCCTATGGGGAAATAAAATTTATGTCCACACCTAACAACCTAACATGAACCCCAAGTCTAAACACCCCTAATCTTACACTTATTAACCCCTAATCTGCTGCCCCCGACATCGCCACACCTACATTATAATATTAACCCCAAATCTGCCGCTCCGGACACCGCCACCACCTACATTATATTTATTAACCCCTAATCTGCTGCCCCAACATCGCCGACACCTACATTATATTCATTAACCCCTAATCTGCCGCCCCCTATGTCGCCGCAACCTACCTACATTTATTAACCCCTAATCTGCAACCCCTAACGTCGCCGCCACTATAATAAAATTATTAACCCCTAAATCTAAGTCTAACCCTATCACCCCCTAACTTAAATATAATTTAAATAAATCTAAATAAAATTACTACAATTAACTAAATAATTCCTATTTTAAACTAAATACTTACCTATAAAATAAACCATAAGATAGCTACAATATAACTAATAGTTTCATTGTAGCTATCTTACGGTTTATTTTTATTTTACAGGCAACTTTGTATTTATTTTAACTAGGCACAATAGTTATTAAATAGTTATTAACTATTTAATAGCTACCTAGTTAAAAATAAAGACAAAAGTACCTGTAAAATAAAACCTAACTTAAGTTAAACACCAATACCTAAGACTACACTATAATTAAATTAATTATCGAAACTAAATACAATTAATTACAATTAAATAAAATTATCTAAAGTACGAAAACCCCCCCACTAAATTACAGAAAATAATAAAATAATTACAAGATTTTTAAACTAATTACACCTAATCTAATCCCCCTAACAAAATAAAAAAGCCCTACCCTCCATTAAATTACAAATAGCCCTTAAAAGGACCTTTTGCGGGGCATTGCCCCCCCCCAACATTAAAACCCACCACCCACACAACCAACCCTACTCTAAAACCCACCCAATCCCCCCTTAAAAAAACCTAACACTAACCCCTTGAAGATCACCCTACCGTGAGACATCTTCACCCAACCGGGCAGAAGTGGACCTCCAGACGGGCAGAAGTCTTCATCCAGATGGCATCTTCTATCTTCATCCATCTGGCGCAGAGCGGGTCCATCTTCAAGACATCCAACGCGGAGCATCCTCTTCAAACGACGGCCGACGACTGAATGAAGGTTCCTTTAAATGACGTCATCCAAGATGGCGTCCCATGAATTACGATTGGCTGATAGAATTCTATCAGTCAATCTGAATTTGGGTAGAAAAAATCCTATTGGCTGATGCAATCAGCCAATAGGATTGAGCTTGCATTCTATTGGCTGATTGGAACAGAAAATAGAATGCAAGCTCAATCCTATTGGCTGATTGGATCATCCAATAGAATTGATGTTCAATCCTATTGGCTGATTACATCAGCCACATAGGATTTTTTCTACTTTAATTACGATTGGCTGATATAATTCTATCAGCCAATCGGAATCTAAGGGATGCCATCTTGGATGACTTCACTTAAAGGTACCTTCATTCAGCTTTAGTCGTTGGATGAAGAGGATGCTCCGCGTGGCATGTCTTGAAGATGGACCCGCTCCGCGCCGGATGGATGAAGATAGAAGATGCCATCTGGATGAAGACTTCTGCCCTTCTGGAGGTCCACTTCTGCCTGGTTGGGTGAAGACATCTCACGGTAGGGTGATCTTCAAGGGGTTAGTGTTAGGTTTTTTTAACGGGGGATTGGGTGGGTTTTAGAGTAGGGTTGGTTGTGTGGGTGGTGGGTTTTAATGTTGGGGGGCTATTTGTACTTTTTTTTACAGGTAAAAGAGCTGATTAATTTGGGGCAATGCCCCGCAAAAGGCCCTTTTAAGGGCTATTCGTAATTTAGTGTAGGATAGGGCTTTTTATTTTGGGGGGCTTTTTTATTTTGTTAGGGGAATTAGAGTAGGTGTAATTAGTTTAAAAATCTTGTAATTATTTTATTATTTTCTGTAATTTAGTTTTTTTTTTTTCGTACTTTAGATAATTTTATTTAATTGTAATTAATTGTATTTAATTTATTTAATTTATTTAATTTATTTAATTATAGTGTAGTGTTAGGTTTTATTTTACAGGTAAATTTGTCTTTATTTTAGCTAGGTAGTTATTAAATAGTTAATAACTACAGGGAGTGCAGAATTATTAGGCAAGTTGTATTTTTGAGGATTAATTTTATTATTGAACAACAACCATGTTCTCAATGAACCCAAAAAACTCATTAATATCAAAGCTGAATAGTTTTGGAAGTAGTTTTTAGTTTGTTTTTAGTTATAGCTATTTTAGGAGGATATCTGTGTGTGCAGGTGACTATTACTGTGCATAATTATTAGGCAACTTAACAAAAAACAAATATATACCCATTTCAATTATTTATTTTTACCAGTGAAACCAATATCTCTTCAACATTTACAAATATACATTTCTGACATTCAAAAACAAAACAAAAACAAATCAGTGACCAATATAGCCACCTTTCTTTGCAAGGACACTCAAAAGCCTGCCATCCATGGATTCTGTCAGTGTTTTGATCTGTTCACCATCAACATTGCATGCAGCAGCAACCACAGCCTCCCAGACACTGTTCAGAGAGGTGTACTGTTTTCCCTCCTTGTAAATCTCACATTTGATGATGGACCACAGGTTCTCAAAGGGGTTCAGATCAGGTGAACAAGGAGGCCATGTCATTAGATTTTCTTCTTTTATACCCTTTCTTGCCAGCCACGCTGTGGAGTACTTGGACGCGTGTGATGGAGCATTGTCCTGCATGAAAATCATGTTTTTCTTGAAGGATACAGACTTCTTCCTGTACCACTGCTTGAAGAAGGTGTCTTCCAGAAACTGGCAGTAGGACTGGGAGTTGAGCTTGACTCCATCCTCAACCCGAAAAGGCCCCACAAGCTCATCTTTGATGATACCAGCCCAAACCAGTACTCCACCTCCACCTTGCTGGCGTCTGAGTCGGACTGGAGCTCTCTGCCCTTTACCAATCCAGCCACGGGCCCATCCATCTGGCCCATCAAGACTCACTCTCATTTCATCAGTCCATAAAACCTTAGAAAAATCAGTCTTGAGATATTTCTTGGCCCAGTCTTGACGTTTCAGCTTGTGTGTCTTGTTCAGTGGTGGTCGTCTTTCAGCCTTTTTTACCTTGGCCATGTCTCTGAGTATTGCACACCTTGTGCTTTTGGGCACTCCAGTGATGTTGCAGCTCTGAAATATGGCCAAACTGGTGGCAAATGGCATCTTGGCAGCTGCACGCTTGACTTTTCTCAGTTCATGGGCAGTTATTTTGCGCCTTGGTTTTTCCACACGCTTCTTGCGACCCTGTTGACTATTTTGAATGAAACGCTTGATTGTTCGATGATCACGCTTCAGAAGCTTTGCAATTTTAAGAGTGCTGCATCCCTCTGCAAGATATCTCACTATTTTTTACTTTTCTGAGCCTGTCAAGTCCTTCTTTTGACCCATTTTGCCAAAGGAAAGGAAGTTGCCTAATAATTATGCACACCTGATATATGGTGTTGATGTCATTAGACCACACCCCTTCTCATTACAGAGATGCACATCATCTAATATGCTTAATTGGTAGTAGGCTTTCGAGCCTATACAGCTTGGTGTAAGACAACATGCATAAAGAGGATGATGTGGTCAAAATACTCATTTGCCTAATAATTCTGCACTCCCTGTATTTAATAACTATTGTACCTAGTTAAAATAAATACAAAGTTCCCTGTAAAATAAAAATAAACCCTAAGATAGCTACAATGTAACTATTAGTTATATTGTAGCTATCTTAGGGTTTATTTTATTTGTAAGGATTTAGTTTTAAATAGGAATTATTTAGTGAATTGTAGTAATTTTATTAAGATTTATTTAAATTATAATTTAGTTAGGGGGTGTTAGGGTTAGACTTAGGTTTAGGGGTTAATAACTTTATTATAGTGTCAGTGACGTTGGGGGCGGCAGATTAGGGGTTAATAAATGTAGGTAGTGATGTTGCGAATTGTTTGCTGGCGAATAGTTCCTGGCGAACATAGCTTGTTCGCGTTTGCCGCGGCGGGCGAACATATGCGATGTTCCATCCGCCCCCTATTCGTCATCATTGAGTAAACTTTGACCCTGTATCTCACAGTCTGGAGACACATTCCAGCCAATCAGCAGCAGACACTCCCTCCCAGACCCTCCCAGCTCCTTGACAGCAGCCATTTTAGATTCATTCAGAAGCTGCATTGTTAGTGAGAGGAGGGACAGTGTAGCTGCTGCTGATTTTATAGAGAAATTAATAGCTAGGCTAGTGTATTCAGTGTCCACTACAGTCCTGAATGAATCATCTGTTCTCTGCTTTAAGGACAGCACCCCAAAAAGCCCTTTTTAGGGCTAAAACATAATTTATTTATTTTTTCCTATGTAATCTAATTGCAGTTGCTTTTCTGCCAAGCGACTTGCCCAGTGCCACCACTCATATCTGGTGTAACAGTAGAGTAAATAATTTAAAAAAAAAATTTTTTGACTGTGAAACATCATTCTGCTAATGTAATCTAATTGCAGTTGCCTGCCTGCTAGCGTGTGTGCCAGGCCCACTTGCCCAGTGCCACCACTCATATCTAGTGTAACAGTAGTGTAAATAATAAAAAAAAAAAAACTTTTTTGACTGTGAAACATCAGTCTGCTAGTGTAATCTAATTGCAGTTGCCTGCCTGTTAGCTTGTGTGCCAGGCTCACTTGCCCAGTGCCACCACTCATATCTGGTGTAACAGTAGTATAAATAATTTAAAAAAAAAAACTTTTTGGCTGTGAAACATCAGTCTGCTAGTGTAATCTAATTGCAGTTGCCTCCCTGCCAGCGTGTGTTTCAGGCCCACTTACCCAGTGCCACCACTCATATCTGGTGTAACAGTAGTGTTAATAATTTAAAAGAAAAAAACTTTTTTGACTGTGAAACATTAGTTTACTAGTGTAATCTAATTGCAGTTGCCTGCCTGCCAGCGTGTGTGCCAGGCCCACTTGCCCAGTGCCATCACTCATATCTGGTGTAACAGTAGTGTAAATAATAAAAAATAAAAAAAAACTTTTTTGACTGTGAAACATCAGTGTGCTAGTGTAATCTAATTGCAGTTGCCTGCCTGCCTGCCAGCGTGAGTGCCAGGCCCACTTGCCCAGTGCCACCACTCATATCTGGTGTAACAGTAGTGTAAATAATTAAAAAAAAAAAAAAAAACTTTTTTGACTGTGAAACATCAGTCTGCTAGTGTAATCTAATTGCAGTTGCCTCCCTGCCAGTGTGTGTTTCAGGCCCACTTACCCAGTGCCACCACTCATATCTGGTGTAACAGTAGTGTAAATAATTTAAAAAAAAAAAACTTTTTTGACTGTGAAACATCAGTCTGCTAGTGTAATCTAATTGCAGTTGCCTGCCTGCCAGCATGTGTGCCAGGCTCACAGCGTATACTGTGCCCACTTGCCCAGTGCCACCACTCATATCTGGTGTAACAGTAGTGTAAATTTAAAAAAAAAAACTTTTTTGACTGTGAAACATCAGTCTGCTTGTGTAATCTAATTGCAGTTGCCTGCCTGCCAGCGTGTGTGCCAGGCTCACAGCGTATACTGTGCCCACTTGCCAAGTGGCACCACCCATATCTTGTTTAATAGTAGTGTAAGTGTACATTTAAAAAAATAAATACTTTTTGTACTGTCAAACATCAGTCTGCTTTTTTGTGTCAGGCTCACAGCGTATACTGTGTCCACTTGCCCAGTGCCACCACTCATATCTTGTTTAATAGTAGTGTAAGTGTACATTTAAAAACAAAAAAAACTTTTTGGACTGTGAAACATCAGTCTGCTTTTTTGTGTCAGGCTCACAGCTTATACTGTGCCCACATGCCCAGTGCACCACTCATATCTTGTTTAATAGTAGTGTAAGTGTACATTTAAAAAAATAAAAACTTTTTGGACTGTGAAACATCAGTCTGCCTTTTTGTGTCAGGCTCACAGCGTATACTGTGCCCACTTGCCCAGTGCCACCACTCATATCTTGTTTAATAGTAGTGTAAGTGTACATTTAAAAAAATAAAAACTTTTTGGACTGTGAAACATCAGTCTGCCTTTTTGTGTCAGGCTCACAGCGTATACTGTGCCCACTTGCCCAGTGCCACCACTCATATCTTGTTTAATAGTAGTGTAAGTGTACATTTAAAAAAAAAAAAATGACAGGCAGAGGCAGGCCACCCCGCAGGTGTCGTCGTGGTCGTGGTGCTGTGATTCCCTTTGGCCCTAGAATAATGCCCAGTGTTCAGAGGCCACGTCCCATGAACTCGAAAAATCCTGAGGAAATAGTTGACTTTTTAACACAGGACACCCAATCTTCTATAGCTTCCGCTCCGAACCTTGAAGCACCATCCTCCTCCAGCTTATCTTCAGGCACCTCTCAATTTACCACTCGCCCGCCTGCCGCCACCACCTACTCTAGCACCACAGCCGCTTCACTTGATCTGTCAGAGGAGTTTTTTACACATCAGTTGGAAGAAATGAGTGATGCGCAACCATCATTGACAGAGGATGTAGATAACAGTGATATATCTCAGTCAGGCAGCATTACAGACATGGACATACAGTGTGATGATGATGATGTTGTACCTGCTGCTGCTTCCTTTGTTGATTTGTCAGATACAAGTGAAGCGGTTGATGATGACAATGCGTCCATGGATGTCACGTGGGTGCCTGCTAGAAGAGAAGAAGAACAGGGGGAAAGTTCAGATGGGGAGACAGAGAGGAGGAGGAGGAGACGAGTTGGAAGCAGGGGGAGGTGGTCGCAAGGAGCTAGTGGCACAGTCAGACAGCATGCATCGGCACCCAGGGTCAGCCAGACAGCACGCCAATCAACGCATGCTGTTGCCACCACCAGAATGCCGTCATCGCAGAGCTCAGCAGTGTGGCATTTTTTTTGTGTGTCTGCCTCTGACAACAGCGATGCCATTTGCAACCTGTGCCAAAAGAAACTGAGTCGTGGGAAGTCCAACATCCACCTAGGTACAACTGCTTTGCGAAGGCACATGATCGCACATCACAAACGCCTATGGGATCAACACATGAGTAGAAGCAGCACACAAACTCAAAGCCGCCATCCTCCTCCTGGTCCAGCATCTTCAGCCACGTCAACCATGTCAACCACTGCTGTCCTCCTTGCTCCCTCTCAACCATCCGCCACTCCGTCTCTCTTCCGCAGCAGTTCCTGCTCATCTCCCCACAGTCAGGTGTCTGTCAAGGACATGTTTAAGCATAAGAAGTCAATGTCACAAAGTCACCCCTTTGCCCGGCATCTGACAGCTGGCTTGTCTGAACTCTTAGCCCGCCAGCTTTTACCATACAAGCTGGTGGAGTCTGAGGCGTTCCAAAAATTTTTAGCTATTGGGACACCGCAGTGGAAGGTACCCGGCCGAAATTTCTTTGCACAAAAGGCAATCCCCAACCTGTACTCGATTGTGTGAAAGGAAGTAATGGCATGTCTGGCACACAGTGTTGGGGCAAGGGTCCATATGACCACTCATAGCTGGTCTGCCAAGCATGGTCAGGGCAGATATATCACCTACACTGTGCATTGGGTAAACCTGCTGACGGCTACCAAGCATGGAATGTGTGGCTCTGCAGAGGAGGAGTTGGTGACACCGCCACGACTTGCAGGTAGGCCTGCTGCCACCTCCTCTACTCCTCCTACTCCATCCTCTTCCATAACCTCCTCGGCTGAGTCCTCTTCTGCTGCGTCTTGCTCCACATCAACAGCACCCCCCAGCTCCGCAAGTACTATTCCACATCCCGGATACGGCAGTGTCACGCCGTCTTGGGGTTAACTCGGCTGAAAGCAGAGAGTCAAACTGGACCAGCACTCCTGTCCTGAATGCACAGGTGGATCAGTGGCTGACTCCACACCAACTGGAGATCGGCAAAGTGGTTTCTGACAACGGAAGTAATTTGGTGGCGGCATTGAAATTGGGCAAGTTGACACATGTGCCATGCATGGCACATGTGTGTAATCTGATCATACAACGCTTTGTGCATAAGTACCCAGGCTTACAGGATGTCCTGAAGCAGGGCAGGAAGGTGTGTGGCCATTTCAGGTGTTCCTTCACGGCCATGGCGCACTTTTCCGATATCCAGTGGCGAAACAACATGCCAGTGAGGCGCTTGATTTGCGACAGCCCGACACATTGGAATTCAACACTCCTAATGTTCGACTGCCTCCTCCAACAAGAAAAAGCCGTTAACGAGTATTTGTATGACCGGGGTGCTAGGACAGCCTCTGCGGAGCTGGGATTTTTTTTGCCACGTTACTGGGCGCTCATGCGCAATGCCTGCTCATGCGTCCTTTTGAGGAGGTGACAAACCTAGTAAGTCACACCGAAGGCACCATCAGCGACATCATACCATTTGTTTTCTTCCTGGAGCATGCCCTGCGAAGAGTGCTGGATCAGGCCGTAGATAAGCCTGAAGAGGAAGAGTTGTGCTCACCATCACCACCAGAAACAGCCTTATCAGCATCGCTTTCTGGACCAGCGGCAACGCTGGAAGAGGATTGTGAGGAAGAGGAGTCAGAGGAGGAATGTGGCTTTGAGGAGGAGGAGGAAGACCAATCACAATAGGCATCCCAGGGTGCTCGTTGTCACCTATCTGGTACCCGTGGTGTTGTACGTGGCTGGGGGGAAGAAGATACCTTCAGTGACATCACTGAAGGCGAGGAACAGGACATGAGTAGCTCGGCATCCAACCTTGTGCAAATGGGGTCTTTCATGCTGTCGTGCCTGTTGAGGGACACTCATATAAAAAAGTTGACGGAAAAAGACCTGTACTGGGTGTCCACGCTACTAGACCCCCGGTATAAGCATAAAGCACCAGAAATGTTACCAAATTACCACAAGTCGGATAGGATGCAGCATTTCCAAAATAAATTAAAAAGTATGCTTTACACAGCGTATAAGGGTGATGTCACAGCACAACGTGAATCTAACAGGGGAAGAGCTGAAAGTAATCCTCCGACTCCCACGACCACGCCGGCAAGGACAGGATGCTTTAGAGACGTGTTGTTGATGGAGGACATGCGGAGCTTTTTAACTCCTATGCATCGCCACAGCCCTTCCGGGTCCACCCTCAGAGAATGACTCGACCGACAGGTAGCAGACTACCTCGCCTTAACTGCAGATCTCGACACTGTGAGGAGCAATGAACCCCTTGACTACTGGGTGTGCAGGCTTGACCTGTGGCCTGAGCTATCCAAATTTGCAATAGAACTTCTGGCCTGCTCCCCTTCAAGTGTACTGTCAGAAAGGACCTTCAGTGCAGCAGGAGGTATTATCACTGAGAAGAGAAGTCGCCTAGGTCAAAAAAGTCTAGATTACCTCACCTTTATTAAGATGAATGAGGGATGGATCCCGAAGGGACTGACATTGGGCGATACATTCGAGTAAAAAAGGCCTGATGAGATGAGCTGCCTTGGGCTAAAAATGGTCCACATGCTGCTGTATTTTATCTTCGAATGCCGGATGACTTGCGTGACTTATCCGCCACCAACTAGGGTTCAAGCCGCAATGTTTTAGGGCACTTTCTGCCTGGGAAACAAACATCAATTTTTCTGGCCGCTGCTACAGCAGCGGCTGCACCAATACCTGATTTTTCAGGCATGTGTACATGCCAAATTTTTCTGGCCTCTGGTGCTGCACTGTGGCTTCAAAACAAAACAAAAAAAGACACTTAACAGGGATTAAACTGATAGGAATAGTACTACTTAACACACCATTCCTATCTGGTGGGACATTAGATCGCACGCCCAGTGCCCCAAATTTGAAGTAGGAGGACCGACCAAGCATCTTTTTCCATCTCCCAGTTCCTAAAATCCATGCCATATACACATCACCTGATAGGGGACAACACAGTGGAAGGTACCCGGCCGAAATTTCTTTGCACAAGAGGCAATCCCCAACCTGTACTCGATTGTGCAAAAGGAAGTAACCTTACCATGGGTCCCAGACCGCACGTCTTGTAATTCTCTGTCTGGGAAATTATATATATATATATATATATATATATATATATATATATATATATATATATATATATATATATATATATATAATATATATATATTACGGTAGCGGTAAGCTGGCTTCAAAAAACCTAACACCTGCAAAAATGCAGCGTTCAGCACCTAACACAGCCCCATTGTTTCCTATGGGGAAACACTCTCTATGTCTACACCTAACACCCTAACATGAACCCCAAGTCTAAACACCCCTAATCTTACAATTATTAACCCCTAATCTGCTGCCCCAGCTATCGCTGACACCTGCATTATACTATTAACCCCTAATCTGCCGATCGGGACACCGCCGCAAACTACATTATCCCAATGAACCCCTAATCTGCTGTCCCTAACATCGCCGACACCTATATTATATTTATTACCCACTAATCTGCCCCCCCCCAATGTTGCCGCCACCTACCTACACTTATTAACCCCTAACCTGCCGACCGGACATCACCACCACTATAATAAATGTATTAACCCTTAAACTGCCACACTCCCACCTCGCAAACGCTATAATAAATTTTATTAACCCCTAATCTGCCCTCCCTAACATCGCCACCACCTACCTACAATTATTAACCCTTAATCTCCCGTCCCCAATGTCGCCACTACAATAATAAAGTTATTAACCCCTAAACCTAAGTCTAACCCTAACCCTAACACCCCCCTAAGTTAAATTAAACAAAATAAATTTACTATCATTAAATAAATTATTCCTATTTAAAACTAAATACTTACCTATAAAATAAACCCTAATATAGCTACAATATATAACTAATAGTTACATTATTTTACAGGCAACTTTGTATTTATTTTAACTAGGTACAATAGCTATTAAATAGTTATTAACTATTTTATAGCTACCTAGTTAAAATAATTACAAAATTACCTGTAAAATAAATTCTAACCTAAGTTACAAATACACCTAACACTACACTATAAATAAATTAATTAAATAAATTACCTACAATTAGCTAAACTAAAATACAATTAAATAAACTAAACTATAATACAAAACCCCCCACTAAATTACAGAAAATATTTTTTTTTACAAGAAATCTAAGCCCCCTAATAAAATAAAAAAGCCCCCCAAAATAATAAAATGCCCTACCCTATCCTAAATTAAAAAGTAATCAGCTCTTTTACCAGCCCTTAAAAGGGCTTTTTGTGGGGCATTGCCCCAAAGTAATCAGTTCTTTTACCTGTAAAAAAAAATACAATACCCCCCTCGTTTTCACTCAGCCGAGCCGAATTCATTATCCAAGCGGGGCAGAAGAGGTCTTCCATCCGATTGAAGTCTTCATCCAAGCGGAATCTTCTATCTTCATCCATCCAGAGCAGAGCGGCAGCATCCTGAAGACCTCCGACGCGGAACATCCATCCTGGCTGATGACTTCCCGACGAATGACAGTTCCTTTAAATGATGTCATCCAAGATGGCATCCCTCGAATTCCGATTGGCTGATAGGATTCTATCAGCCATTCGGAATTAAGGTAGGAAAAATCTGATTGGCTGATTCAATCAGCCAATCAGATTGAAGTTCAATCCGATTGGCTGATTGGATCAGCCAATCGGATTAACCTTGCATTCTATTGGCTGTTCCGATCAGCCAATAGAATGCAAGGTCAATCCGATTGGCTGATTGAATCAGCCAATCAGATTTTTCCTACCTTAATTCCTATCGGCTTATAGAATCCTATCAGCCAATCGGAATTCGAGGGACGTCATCTTGGATGACGTAATTTAAAGGAACCGTCATTCGTCGGGAAGTCGTTGGCCAGGATGGATGTTCCGCGTCGGAGGTCTTCAGGATGCTGATGCTCTGGATGGATGAAGATAGAAGATTCCGCTTGGGTGAAGACTTCAATTGGATGGAAGACCTCTTCTGCCCTGCTTGGATGAAGACTTCAACCGGATGGAGGACCTCTTCTGCCCCGCTTGTATGAAGAATTCGACTTGGCTGAGTGAAGACGACTCAAGGTAGGGAGATCTTCAGGGGGTTAGTGTTAGGTTTTTTTAAGGGGGGTTTGGGTGGGTTTTAGAGTAGGGGTATGTGGGTGGTGGGTTTTAATGTTGGGGGGTATTGGGGTTTTTTTTACAGGTAAAAGAGCTGATTACTTTGGGGCAATGCCCCACAAAAAGCTCTTTTAAGGGCTGGTAAAAGAGCTGATTACTTTGTAATTTAGGATAGGGTAGGGCATTTTATTATTTTGGGGGGCTTTTTTATTTTATTAGGGGGCTTAGATTAGGTGTAATTAGTTTAAACTTCTTGTAATTATTTTTATTTTCTGTAATTTAGTGTTTTTTTTGTATTATAGTTTAGTTTGTTTAATTGTATTTTAGTTTAGCAAATTTTAGGTAATTTATTTAATTAATTTATTGATAGTGTAGTGTTAGGTGTATTTGTAACATAGGTTAGGATTTATTTTACAGGTAATTTTGTAATTATTTTAACTAGGTAGCTATTAAATAGTTAATAACTATTTAATAGGTATTGTACCTAGTTAAAATAAAAACAAAGTTGCCTGTAAAATAAATATAAATCCTAAAATAGCTACAATGTAACTATTAGTTATATTGTAAATATATTAGGGTTTATTTTATAGGTAAGTATTTAGTTTTAAATAGGAATAATTTATTTAATGATAGTAAATTTAGTTTGTTTTATTTAAATTATATTTAACTTAGGGGGTGTTAGGGTTAGACTTAGGTTTAGGGGTTAATAACTTTATTATAGTAGCAGCGACGTTGGGGCGGTAGATTAGGGGTTAATACAATTTATTATAGTGTTTACGAGGCGGAAGTGCAGCGATTTAGGGATTAATACATTTATTATAGTGGTGGCGATGTCTGGTCTGCAGATTAGGGGTTAATAAGTGTAGGTAGGTGGCGGCGATGTTGGGGGGGGCAGATTAGGGGGTAATAAATATAATATAGGTGTCACCGATGTTAGGGACAGCAGATTAGGGGTTCATAGCTATAATGTAGGTTGCGGCAGTGTCCGGAGCGGCAGATTAGGAGTTAAAAAATGTTATTATAGGGTTTGTGTAGGTAGTTTATGGGTGTTAGTGTACTTCATAGCACTGTAGTTAAGAGCTTTATGTTCCGGCGTTAGCCCATAAAACTCTTAACTACTGACTTTTTTTTGCGGTTGGAGTCTTGTCGGTAGAGTCTCTACCGCTCACTTCTTCCAAGACTCGTAATACCAGCGTTAGTCAAATCCCATAGAAAAGATAGGATACGCAATTGATGTAAGGGGATTTGCGGTAGCCTCGAGTCGCGGAAAGAAAGTGAGCGATAGACCATTTCCTGCCTGACTCTAAATACCAGCGGGCGTTAAAAAGCAGCGTTAGGACCCCTTAACGCTGCTTTTTAACCCTAACACAGAACTCTAAATCTAGCCGATTGGGACTTCCATAGCACCGGTATTACAAGCTTGTCCTGGGAGGCCAAAAAGTGAGCGGTACACCCTATACCGTCAAGATTTGTAATGCATTCTAAAGTCAGTAGTTATGAGTTTTACACTACAACGCTGTAGCATAAAACTCATAACTAAAATGCTAAAAAGTACAATAACACCCATAAACTACCTATTAACCCCTAAACAGAGGCCCTCCTGCATCGCAAACACTAAAATAAAATTATTAACCCCTAATCTGTCGCTCCCAACATCACCACCACTATAATAAACATATTAACCCCTAAACCGCCGCACTCCTGCATCGCAAACA
The DNA here is from genome assembly GCF_027579735.1 of Bombina bombina. NCBI lineage: Eukaryota > Metazoa > Chordata > Amphibia > Anura > Bombinatoridae > Bombina > Bombina bombina. The sequence continues at coordinate 949,095,312 of NC_069504.1, forward strand.
CTAGTTCAATATTATTAACCCCTAATCTCCCGCCCCTAACATCGCCGCCACCTACCTTAATTTATTAACCCCTAATCTGCCGCCCCAAATGTTGACGCCACTATACTAAATTTATTAACCCCTAAGTCTAACCCTAACCCTAACTTAAAGGGACATTCCAGACAAAATTTAAATGCACATAGATTAATTACATCTTTGAATAGAAACATATTTGCAATATACATGTATTGGCAAAAATGCTTCTAGTAAAAGTTATCATTGTTTTAGTGTTAACATTCTTCTTTGCACGTGCATGTGAAGAATAGCTAGATATTGTCACTTCACCCACATTTTAAATACTGCAGCTGCTCAGATCATCACTGGGGCTTGTATCATGTCAGCAATTAACAAATTGAATCATTACCAGATGGTACAAGCACCTAAGGCTCTCTGAGCAAGTACTGTGTTTAAAATGCTGGTGCACATTGCATATGTAAATACTCTTTTAAAAGAGTTATAGCTTTTATTAGAAGCATTTTTGCTAATTCATGTATATTACAAAAATGCTTCTGTTCAATGCTGAAATGCATCTATGTGGTTTCCAATTTTGGCTGGAATATCCCTTTAAATATAATTAAAATAAATCTAAATAAAACCTACTATCATTACCTAAATAATTCCTATTTAAAACTAAATACTTACCTATAAATAAACCATAAGCTAGCTACAATATAACTAATAGTTACATTGTAGCTAGCTTAGGGTTTATTTTTATTTTACAGGCAAGCTTGTATTTATTTTAACTAGGTAGAATAGTTACTAAATAGTTATTAACTATTTAATAACTACCTAGTTAAAATAAATACAAATTGACCTGTACAGTAAAACCTAACCTGTCTTACACTAACACCTAACCTAACCCTACAATTGAATAAATTCCCTAAATTAAATACAATTAACTAAATTCAATACAATTAGCTAAATTACAAAAAAAACACTAAATTACAGAAAACAAAAACCAAATTACAAGATCTTTAAACTAATTACACCTAATCTAATGGCCCTATCAAAATAAAAAAAGCCCCACCCCAAAATAATAAAAAAAACCCTAGCCTAAACTAAACTACCAATAGCTCTTAAAAGGGCATTTTGCGGGGCATTGCCCCAAAGAAATCAGCTCTTTTACCTGAAAAAAAAATACAAACAGCCCCCCCAACAGTAAAACCCACCACCCACACAACCAACCCTAACTAAAAAAACCTAAGCTCCCCATTGCCCTGAAAAGGGCATTTGGATGGGCATTGCCCTTAAAAGGGCATTTAGCTCTATTGCAGCCCAAACCCTAACCTAAATATAAAACCCACTTAATAAATCCTTAAAAAAACCTAACACTAACCCCCTGAAGATCCACTTACAGTTTTGAAGATCTAACATTTATCCTCAACAAAGCTGGGAGAAGTCCTCATCGAAGTGGCAAGAAGTCCTCAGCGAAGCCAGGAGAAGTCTTCATCCAAGCCGGGAGAAGTGGTCCTCCAGACGGGCAGAAGTCTTCATCCAGACGGCATCTTCTATCTTCATCCATCCACCGCAGAGCGGGTCCATCTTCAAGACATCCGGCGCGGAGCATCCTCTTTCAATGAAGTCTTCTTCCAGAGTGGATGTCTCTTTAAGTGACGTCATCCAAGATGGCGTCCCTTAGATTCCGATTGGCTGATAGAATATTATCAGCCAATCGGAACTAAGGTTGAAAAAATCCTATTGGCTGATGCAATCTCAATCCCATTGGCTGATTGGATCAGCCAATAGGATTGAAGTTCAATCCTATTGGCTGATTGCATCAGCCAATAGGATTTTTTCAACCTTAATTACGATTGGCTGAGAGTATTCCATCAGCCAATCGAAATCTAAGGGATGCCATCTTGGATGACATAATTTAAAGGAACCTTCATTGTAGAAGAAGCCGTCGATTGAAGAGGATGCTCCACGCCGGATGTCTTGAAGATGGAGCCGCTCTGCGTCAGAAGGATGAAGATAGAAGATGCCGTCTGGGTGAAGACTTCTGCCCGTCTGGAGGACCACTTCTGCCGGCTTGGATGAAGACTTCTCCCGGCTTTGTTGAGGATGGATGTCAGATCTTCAAAACTGTAAGTGGATCTACAGGGGTAAGTGTTAGGTTTTTTTAAGGGTTTATTGGGTGGGATTTATTTTTAGGTTAGGGATTGGGCTGCAATAGAGCTAAATGCCCTTTTAAGGGCAATGTCCATCCAAATGCCCTTTTCAGGGCAATGGGGAGCATAGGTTTTTTTTGTTTGTTTTTGTTTTTTATTCTTTTTATTAAAGAGTTACAGGTACAATGAGTAAGATGCATACATTGACATGCCAGATCACAGCGAGATTACGTTTTATATCATGAGTTAAGCACAACATGTCATTACTGATACAGTTGTTATCAGAGAATACAAAGAGGATTAACAGCTCATTTTCATAACGTATGGCACATATTTAATCTGCTAGTTTACAATTAGAACAGTGTTATAACATGGATCAATCGATGCGGTGAGGGCTATATCAACATCAGCTGATTGTTATCTCCCACTGCACCTGCACCTCTTAATTTTTTATATTAATTTAAACCTAACAAACTAGATAACAACAAACTAACTAACATAAAACAAAAAGACAAAGACATAAACAAACACATAACCCACACACCCCCCCAGAAGTATGAAAATATACGTCTTACTGCAAAATAAGTGTGTGAAATATCAAAAGCTAGGACAGACAGAAACACGGGTTGGTCAAACAATTCTATAAGTGCTTGCAAGTCAAATACCTGAGTGTTGTAGAAAAATATTAAGTGAAAACCAGTCCATGTAGGGTAGGAGCTATGACATTATGGTCAGTTATGAGTTGGTGCTGGTTAAAATAGACACGGTATAAAGGGGAGAAGACGGGGGCCATGAGGGAGTTGGGGTGAGTACAAGCGATCCAGGCTGTAATGCAACTTTTGGCATGCAGCTATAATGGTAGTTCCTTAATCCGGTGTTGTAAAATAATATTATAGAAACTGAGGGGATAGTACCAGAACAGATTGTCCCTGCGTTTATGCAAAAGGTACCGAAGGAGGAGACATTGAGAGTGCAGACTAATTAGAGTTACATGTTTTACGCCTGTTAAAGGACAATTCTACACTGCCATCAGCGTGCTTGTTAACCCGGTATCAGTCGGCCCAGGTCGGATGTGGTATTAAAAGGTTTAGCATTAAGTTTAGCAGTGTACAATAATTTGTGCAGTATCAGCGATATGTGATACAGAATTGTACATTGGGCATCCTTTGTAATGCCTTTGGATATGTAAACATGTTCGCGGGTTGGGAGACTATTGAATTCATGGACTAAGTGTACCCGGCGACCCAAGCACTGGAGAAGGAAATAAACATTGGGTTTAGCTTATTTTGATTAATTTACCCACATAGCATGGTTTACAGTAGGACCACCACAGTATTCAACAATAGCGTCAGCATTTATAACTCCCTGAACAAACTAACTTAAGAGAAAGAATAAAAAAAACAAAAAAACAAACGTAAGAACTTAGGTAGGACTACTGCATTAACTTATCTTGGCTTAGGATATACGAGAAGGTCGTGCAATTAGAAAGATTATACAATATACTGAGCTAAATTGTGAAATCTAGCAAGATTACCACAGTATTTCTCCAATCAAGTCTGTGAAAAGCTGGGAGGAAATTACAGGTTGCTAGCTGGTAGATATATGCCATCAATTATAGATAGAGTGCAAAAGAACATGAGGAAGTACACTAACACCCATAAACTACCTATGTACCCGTAAACCGAGGTCCCCCCACATCGCCGCCACTCTATTAAATTTTTGTAACCCCTAATCTGCCGACCGCAAACCGCCGTCACCTACGTTATACTTATGTACCCCTAATCTGCTGCCCCTAACACCGCCGACCCCTATATTATATTTATTAACCCCTAATCTGCCCCCCCAATGTTGCTGCTACCTTACCTACAATTATTAACCCCTAATCTGCCGACAGGACCTCACCGCTACTATAATAAAGTTATTAACCCCTAATCCGCCTCACTCCCACCTCAATAACCCTATAATAAATAGTATTAACCCCTAATCTGCCCTCCCTAACATCACCAACACCTAACTTCAAGTATTAACCCCTAATTTGCTGACTGGACCTCACCGCTACTCTATTAAATTTATTAACCACTAAAGCTAAGTCTAACCCTAACACCCCCCTAAGTTAAATATAATTTAAATCTAACGAAATAAATTAACTCTTATTAAATAAATTATTCCTATTTAAAGCTAAATACTTACCTGTAAAATAAACCCTAATATAGCTACAATATAAATTATATTTATATTATAGCTATTTTAGGATTAATATTTATTTTACAGGCAACTTTGTATTTATTTTAACCAGGTACAATAGCTATTAAATAGTTAATAACTATTTAATAGCTACCTAGTTAAAATAAATCCTAACCTAAGTTACAATTAAACCTAACACTACACTATAAATAAATTAATTCAATAAATTACCTACAATTATCTACAATTAAACCTAAAACTACACTATCATTAAATTAATTAAATAAATTACCTACAAATACCTACAAATAAATGCAATTAAATAAACTAACTAAAGTGCAAAAAATAAAAAAAGCTAAGTTACAAAAAATAAAATTTTTTATTTACAAACATAATAAAAATATTACAACATTTTTAAACTAATTACACCTACTCTAAGCCCCCTAATAAAATAACAAAGCCCCCCAAAATAAAAAAAAAATGCCCTACCCTATTCTAAAATACAAATCGAAAAGCTCTTTTACCTTACCTTTTGCGGGGCATGCCCCAAAGAAATCAGCTCTTTTGCCTGTAAAAAAAAAACACAATACCACCCCCCAACATTACAACCCACCACCCACATACCACTAATCTAACCCAAACCCCCCTTAAATAAACCTAACACTAAGCCCCTGAAGATCTTCCTACCTTGTCTTCACCACGCGGGGATCACCGATCAGTCCTCCAGAGGGTCCCGAAGTCTTCATCCTATCCGGCAAGAAGAAGTCCAGAAGAGGCTCCAAAGTCTTCATCCTATCCGGGCAGAAGAGGAGATCCGGACCGGCAAACATCTTCATCCAAGCGGCATCTTCTATCTTCATCCATCTGACGACGAGCGGCTCCATCTTTAAGACCTCCGGCACGGATCCATCCTCTTCTTCCGATGTCCTAACACAGAATGAAGGCTCCTTTAAGGGACGTCATCCAAGATGGCGTCCCTCGAATTCCGATTGGCTGATAGGATTCTATCAGCCAATCAGAATTAAGGTAGGAGAAATCTGATTGGCTGATGGAATCAGCCAATCAGATTGAAGTTCAATCCGATTGGCTGATTGGATCAGTCAATCAGATTGAGCTCTCATTCTATGGGCTGATCAGAACAGCCAATAGAATGCGAGCTCAATCTGATTGGCTGAGCCAATCGGATTGAACTTGAATCTGATTGGCAGATTCCATCAGCCAATCAGAATTTTCCTACCTTAATTCCGATTGGCTGATAGAATCCTATCAGCCAATCGGAATTCGAGGGATGCCATCTTGGATGACGTCCCTTAAAGGAACCTTCATTCTGTGTTAGGACGTCGGAAGAAGAGGATGGATTCGCGCCAGAGGTCTTGAAGATGGAGCCGCTCGTCGTCGGAAGGAAGAAGATAGAAGATGCCGCTTGGATGAAGATGTCTACCGGTCTGGATCTCCTCTTCTGCCCGGATAAGATGAAGACTTCTGCCCGATGATGGACCTCTTCAGCCGCCGCTTGGATCAAGACTTCAGCCGGAGGATGGACGTCTTCAGCCCCGGCTTGGGCTTGGATGAAGACTTCGGAGCCTGGACCGATCGGTGATACCCGGCGTGGTGAAGATACGGTAGGAAGATCTTCAGGGGCTTAGTGTTAGGTTTATTTAAGGGGGTTTGGATTAGATTAGGGGTATGTGGGTGGTGGGTTGTAATGTTGGGGGGTATTGTATGTTTTTTTTTACAGGCAAAAGAGCTGATTTCTTTGGGGCATGCCCCGCAAAAGGCCCTTTTAAGGGCTGGTAAGGTAAAAGAGCTTTTCTATTTGTATTTTAGAATAGGGTAGGGCATTTTTTTATTTTGGGGGGCTTTGTTATTTTATTAGGTGGCTTAGAGTAAGTGTAATTAGCTTAAAATTGTTGTAATATTTTTATAATTTAGTTTGTAAATATTTTTTTATTTTTTGTAACTTAGTTCTTTTTTATTTTTTGTACTTTAGTTAGTTTATTTAATTGTATTTATTTGTAGGTATTGTATTTAATTAATTTATTGATAGTGTAGTGTTAGGTTTAATTGTAGATAATTGTAGGTATTTTATTTAATTAATTTATTGATAGTGTAGCGTTAGGTTTAATTGTAACTTAGGTTAGGATTTATTTTACAGGTAATTTTGTAATTATTTTAACTAGGTAACTATTAAATAGTTATTAACTATTTAATAGCTATTGTACCTGGTTAAAATAAATACAAAGTTGCCTGTAAAATAAATATAAATCCTACAATAGCTACAATATAATTATTATTTATATTGTAGCTATATTAGGGTTTATTTTACAGGTAAGTATTTAGCTTTAAATAGGATTAATTTATTTAATAAGAGTTAATATATTTCGTTAGATTTAAATTATATTTAATTTAGGGGGTGTTAGGGTTCGGGTTAGAGTTAGCTTTAGGGGTTAATACATTTATTATAGTAGTGGTGAGGTCCGGTTGGCAGATTAGGGGTTAATTATTGTAGGTAGCTGGCGGTGACGTTGTGGGGGGCAGATTAGGGGTTAAAAAAATATGCAGTTGTCAACGATAGTGGGGGCGGCAGATTAGGGCTTAATAAGTGTAAGGTTAGGGGTGTTTAGACTCGGGGTTCATGTTAGGGTTTTAGGTGCAGACTTAGAAACTGTTTCCCCATAGGAAACAATGGGGCTGCGTTAGGAGCTGAACACTGCTTTTTTGCAGGTGTTAGGTTTTTTTTTCAGCTCAAACGGCCCCATTGTTTCCTATGGGGGAATCGTGCACGAGCACGTTTTTGAAGCTGGCCGCGTCCGTAAGCACCGCTGGTATTGAGAGTTGCAGTGGCGGAAAATTATGCTATACGCTCCTTTTTTGGAGCCTAACGCAGCCATTCTGTGAACTCTAAATACCAGCGGTATTTAAAAGGTGCGGGGGGAAAAAGCCAGCGTTAGCTACACGTTACCGCCAAAACTCTAAATCTAGCTAAAAAATACAAAAAATAAAAAGAGATTACAAAAATTTTAAGCTAATTACACCTAATCGAAGCCCCTAATAAAATAATAAAGCCCCCCAAAATAAAAAAAAAATCCCTACCCTATTCTAAAGTACAAAGTAATCAGCTCTTTTACCAGCCCTTAAAAGGGCTTTTTGTGGGGCATTGCCCCAAAGTAATCAGCTCTTTAACCTGTAAAAAAAATAGAATACCCCCCAACATTACAACCCACCACCCACATACCCCTATTCTAACCCACCCAAACCCCCCTTAAAAAAAACTTTCACTAACCCCCTGAAGATCTCCCTACCTTGAGCCGTCTTCACCCAGCCGAGCCGAAGTCTTCATACAATCTAGGCGATGTCTTCATCCAAGCGGCAAAGAAGAGGTCTTCCATCCGGGCGATGTCTTCAGCTGGCCCGACGGACTAACAACGAATGAAGGTTCCTTTAAATGATGTCATCCAAGATGGCGTCCCTTGAATTCCGATTGGCTGATAGGATTCTATCAGCCAATCGGAATTAAGGTAGGAAAAATCCGATTGGCTGAATGAATCAGCCAATCGGATTGAGCTTGCATTCTATTGGCTGTTCCGATCAGCCAATAGAATGTAAGCTCAATCTGATTGGCTGATCCAATCAGCCAATCGGATTGAACTTCAATCTGATTGTTTGATTCAATCAGCCAATTGGATTTTTCCTACCTTAATTCTGATTGGCTGATAGAATCCTATCAGCTAATCGGAATTTGAGGGACGCCATCTTGGATGACGTCATTTAAAGGAACCTTCATTTGTCATTAGTCCATCGGGATGTTCCGTGTAGAAGGTCTGAAGATGGAGCTGGAAGAAAGAAGATGCCGCTTGGAGGAAGACATCGGCCGGATGGAAGACCTCTTCTTTGCCACTTGGATGAAGACATCGCCCGGATGGAAGACCTCTTCTTTGCCGCTTGGATGAAGACATCGCCCGGATTGGATGAAGACTTCGGCTCGGCTGGGTGAAGACGACTCAAGTTAGGGAGATTTTCAGGGGGTTAGTGATAGGTTTTTTTAAGGGGGTTTGGGTGGGTTAGAATAGGGGTATGTGGGTGGTGGGTTGTAATGTTGGGGGGTATTCTATTTTTTTTTACAGGTAAAAGAGCTGATTACTTTGGGGCAATGCCCCGCTAAAAGCCCTTTTAATGGCTGGTAAAAGAGCTGATTACTTTGTACTTTAGAATAGGGTAGGGAATTTTTTTATTTTGGGGGGCTTTATTATTTTATTAGGGGGCTTCGATTAGGTGTAATTAGCTTAAAATTCTTGTAATCTTTTTTTATTTTTTTTTAGTGTTTGTTTTTGTAATTTAGTTTAGTTTATTTAATTGTATTTTAGTTTAGATATTTGTAGTTTAATTAATTTATTGATAGTGTAGGTGTATTTGTAACTTAGGTTAGGATTTATTTTACAGGTAAATTGGTAATTATTTTAACTAGGTAGCTATTAAATAGTTATTAACTATTTAATAGCTATTGTACCTAGTTAAAATAAATACCAAGTTACCTGTAAAATAAATATAAATCCTAAAATAGCTACAATGTGATTATTAATTATATTGTAGCTATTTTAGGGTTTATTTTATAGGTAAGTATTTAGTTTTAAATAGGAATAATTTAGTTAATATTATTAATATTATTTAGATTTATTTTAATAATAATTAAGTTAGGGGTGTTAGAGTTAGATAGGGTAATATAGGTGGCGGCGGTGTAGGGGGGTCAGATTAGGGGTTAATAGATTTACTATAGGTTGCGGCAGTGTACGGGGATTAGATTAGGGGTTAATACATTTTAAATTGGTTGCGGCGGTGTAGGGGGATTATATTAGGGGTTAATACATTTAATATAGGTTGCAGCGTTGTAGGGGGATTAGATTAGGGGTTAATACATTTAATATAGGTGGCGGCGGTGTAGGGGGATTAGATTACAGGTAAAAGAGCTGATTACTTTGGGACAATGCCCCGCAAAAGGCCATTTTAAGGGCTGGTAATAGAGCTGGTTACTTTGGGACAATGCCCTGCAAAAGGCCCTTTTCAGGGCTATTTGTAATTTAGTTTAGGGTAGGGACATTTTAGGGGGTAATACATTTATTATAGGTGGCGGCGGTGTAGGGGGATTAGATTAGGGGTTAATCATTTTAATATAGGTGGCGGCAGTGTAGGGGATTTGATTAGGGGGTAATGTAGTTAAAATAGGTGGCAGCAGCGTAGGGGGATCATATTAGGGGTAATATAGTTAATATAGGTGGCGACGGGGTAGGGGGCTCACATTAGGTGGTAATATAGTTAAAACAGGTGGCGACGGGGTAGGGGGCTCACATTAGGGGGTAATAATTTTAATATAGATGGCGGCGGTGTAGGGGGATTACATTAGGGGGTTAGACATTTAATGTAGGTGGTGGCGGGGTCCGGGAGCGGCGGTTTAGGGGTTAAACACTTTATTAGGGATTGCGGCGGGGGATCGCGGTTGACAGGTAGATAGACATTGCGCATTCGTTAGGTGTTAGGTTTTATTTTGCAGGTAGTTTAGGGAGTTATGGGGCTCCAATACTCAGCGGAAGGCTTACTACGCCTGCATTTTGTGGCGAGGTGAAAAAGGAGTAAGATTTCTCCATTTTCGCCACGTAAGTCCTTACACTGTATATTGGATACCAAACTGTGCTGGTTTGGTATACCTGTCTATGGGCCAAAAACCTATGGCCGAAAGGCAGAAATATACGAGCGTAACTTCTATGTTACGCCGTATATAGGATACCAAAAGAGCGCAATATTTGGCATCGGGCGACGCTACATATCGGATCGCGGCCCTTGTAATTTGTTTTTTATTTTCTGTAATTTAGGGGGGGGGGTTGTAATTTAGCTATTTGTATTGAATTTAGTTAATTGTATTTAATTTAGGGAATTTATTTAATTGTAAGGTTAGGTTAGGTGTTAGTGTAAGACAGGTTAGGTTTTATTTTACAGGTCAATTTGTATTTATTTTAGCTAGGTAGTTATTAAATAGTTAATAACTATTTAGTAACTATTCTACCTAGTTAAAATAAATACAAACTTACCTGTAAAATAAAAATAAACCCTAAGCTAGCTACATTGTAACTATTAGTTATATTGTAGCTATCTTAGGGTTTATTTTATAGGTATTTAGTTTTAAATAGGAATTATTTAGTTATTAATAGTAAGTTTTATTTAGATTTATTTTAATTATATTTAAGTTAGGGGGTGTTAGGGTTAGACTTAGGTTTAGGGGTTAATACATTTAGTATAGTGGGGGCGGCAGATTAGGGGTTCATAAATGAAGGTAGGTGGCGGCGACGTTAGGGGCGGCAGATTAGGGGTTAATAATATTTAACTAGCGTTTGCGAAGCATGAATGCGGCGGTTTAGGGGTTAATATGTTTATTATAGTGGTGGCAATGTCCGGAGCAGCAGATTAGGGGTTACTAAGTATAATGTAGGTGTTGGCGATGTTGGGGATGGCAGATTAGGGGTTAATAAGTGTAAAGGTTAGGGGTGTTTAGACTCGGGGTTCATGTTAGGGTGTTAGGTGTAAACATTAAATGTGTTTCCCCATAGGAATCAATGGGGCTGCTTTACTGAGCTTTACGCTGCTTTTTTGCAGGTGTTAGGCTTTTTTTTAGCCGGCTCTCCCCATTGATGTCTATGGGGAAATCGTGCACAAGCATGTACAACCAGCCAGGGGCGTATTTAGGTTTTGTGCTGCCCTAGGCACTCAAAATTCTGCTCCCCACCCCAGGTTTAAGGCCTTTTTTAAACATAATATTTTGGGGGCAGGGTGTAAAAAATTAAAAAAAATGTCTTTTTAAGTAGATGTTCACCAGGGTTTGCATTATTATATATATATTAAGACATTATTTTGCAAGTCAGATGATTAAAGTGTTTATATTAGGGATGGGCGAATGTTTCTAAAAATTCGAAATTTAAAACGAATTTTGATACTATTTTCGAATTTTCGTTTTCGAATTTTTCAATAAAATTCGAAAATATTCGTTCGAATAATAGAATGTTTAGCTATGTATTCATTCAATTTTGAAATGTAATATTCAAATTCGAATGTGACATTCGAATTTGAATGTGACATTCAAATTTGAAATAGTATTTCTAGTCTACAACTGTGTTTAATAAATGTAATATGCAAATTCGAATGCTACATTCGAATTCGAATGTCACATTCGAATTTGAAATAGTATTTCTAGTCTAATACTGTGTTTTAAATGTGATATTCGATTCAAATGTGATATTCGATTCAAATGTGACATTCGAAATAGTGTTTCTAGTCTACAATTGTGTTTTATAAATGTAATATTCGAATTCGAATGTGATATTCGAATGTAACATTCGAATTCGAATGTGACATTCGAATTCAAATGTGACATTCGAATTAGAATGTGACATTTGAAAACTGTAAATAACATTCAAAAATCGAATTTTTAAGAATATTCGTTCTTATCAACATTCTATTATGTAAATCGAATTTCTACAATAACATTCGTTCTAACATTCGAATTTGGATATAAACACATTCGCCCATCATTAGTTTATATCAGAAAAAAAAATCCTTCACTGTATGATAGTTTGTAAGTATTTAGTGACTAATTCGTTTAAGTATTTTAATGTCTAATGAAGATGTATTGAAGGGAGAAAGGCATATGCTGTTTCACAGAGGTCACGTTGTAGTGCACACTGCACTGTGTAGTCTGTGTGAGTCACAATCACGCGGTGGAGCCAGGAAGAATACGGCATTCCCTCTCAGTCCAGGCCAGGCTGCGCAAGTGAGCTCCGCCTCCACTGTCACCACATCATGCGCACCCACATACAATCCCATAGGATAGCAATAGCCGGGCCAGCCATTTAAGTCATTTGTAATTGGTTGATTTAGCCACCCGGCCCTGAGTTCAGTAGAGTGGCGCTAGGGACTCAAAATTCTGCTGCCCCTTAAAAATCTGCTGCCCTAGGCACCGGCCTCGTTGGCCTATGCCTTAATACGCCCCTGCAACCAGCTCACTGCTGACTTAAGCAACGCTGGTATTGGAGTGCGGTATGGAGTACAATTTTGCTCTACACTCACTTCTTGCCTTTTAACGCCGGATTTTTCAAAACCTGTAATACCAGTGCTGTAGGAAAGTGAGCGGTGACAATAACGTGCAAGTTAGCACCGCACCCCTCATAACGCAAAACTCGTAATCTAGCCGTTTATTAGTAATCCAATATTGTCTTGGATTAGTAATAAATGAGCAATTTGAAGCACTATATACTGTTTACTGTTGGCAGATCTAATTGTTTAAATATTGAAGAACTTACTATGTGACATAAACAAGTAAAATAATCTAATAAAAGGAAAGTCTGGAGATGGAGGGACTCAGAGAGATTATTATTATTATTGTAAGTATAACATGAACTAAACAAAGGGCTAGATTACGAGCGAAGAGCAAATTAGAATTCCTGCTTGTGCATTAAACTAGAAGTAAGCTTTTCTGTGCGTCGAGTAGTGTGTGTATTACAAGTTGAAAGTAAAACCTTAAACTCTAACTCGCGCGCAAACCCAATCATGTTTATTCAAGTTTTTTTAACCTGACAGGAAAATATAAATATTCCCATTTCAATGTTCTCCACATAGCAGATCATGTTCTATACATATAGCTGATGTTTTTTGTTTTTTTTGTAAAATATATATCTATATGATTATATAAAGGCATATATATATATATATATATATATATATATATATATATATATATATATATATATATATATATATATATAAAAATGTGAAACATTTACAGTACAAACACATTTAAACACTTTATTATATATAATATTGTATAAATATGCTTTTACATGTTCACAGCTACCTGACTGCAAAGTGCTCCAATGCACTTATACATTTGTCTATATATGTATACATATGTATTTATCTGTTTATATGTGTAAATATGTCTTAAAATACATATACATACATATAAATTTTTTATATGTATGTATGTATCTCTTTGTTAAATCCCTTATTTTCTAAGAAGGAAACAAAGCAGAGGCGCCTCTAAGTGCAATAACGTTTGGACAACAAGCCAACCCAAAAAAATAGGTAAACCACTCACGTGCGGTTATGTACACTGTAGTGCAAATGGAGCAGGCCGAGACATCTAAGCTGCTTGGCTGACTCGACAACCAGCTCTCAAGACAGGTCCACTTTCAGGATGACAATCCCACTTTCACCATAGGATATAGGAATGAATCAGCAGCAGCTAATGCTAAGCCGTGTCTTTGCAGCAAACCAATGCTCTGGATGATTGACCCGGATCATGATCCAAATAGGTGTAAAATGGTAACAAATTTACCAACAGGAGCAGTAGCGATAAAAACATTTATTGAGTAAAAACAAATGTCAATAAAACAGTGACGCTTTTCTCGGCAATCAACGCCGTTTCCTCAGACAGAGGCGCCTCTGTTTTGTTTCCTTCTTCCGATTCTCTACATTTGCTGATTGTTCCAGAGAGCTGCTAGAGTATCATTTTTGTCTCAAGAGACTTTTTGTTGGGTTTCATTTATTTATTGTTATTACATTTTTTAAATTTGTTATTCTCTTTTCCAAATTATTTGCCTAAGGGATATGCACATAGCCCTGATTTTGTTTGCCCCTATGGATATTTGAGTGAGGGTACGGTTACTCATCTATTATAAATTTCTTATTTTGAACAAAATCAAAACAAAAAAGCATGCCAATGTCTGAATCAGAATTAAGGTTAAGGATAAAAACTGTTTTATTAATAGGCACAGATGGGTCTATAGCCACACACTGATAAAAAAAAAAAAAAAAAATTAGCCAAGCAAATCACTCATACATTAGTAGTGCTGAATGGATCCTATTAACTTCTTTTAACTGAAACCAGAGAAAAATATAAAACAAATTTGTGCATCTATATAATGTGTTTTGCTTTGTAAACTTTATTGCAATAACATTCATAATAACATTGATACTGCTGAAATATGTGCTAATTATCTCTGTGTATGGTGTAGGAAGCTTATAAGGAGAATTTTTAACTCATCTCTGAAACTGTTTTGATCATGAAAATGTATGTGCCGTTTTATATTAATTCAACATAGGCTGCAAGACTTTATTAGTAATCCAAAATTGTCTTGGATTAGTAATAAATGAGCAATTTGAAGCACTATATACTGATTACTGTTGGCAGATCAAATTGTTTAAATATTAAAGAACTTACTCTACTATGTGACATATACAAGTAAAATAATCTAATAAAAGGAAACTCTGGAGATGGAGAGATTATTATTATTATTGTAAGTATAACATGAACTAAACAAAGGGCTAGATTACGAGTGGAGAGCAAAATTAGCGTTCCTGCTCATGCGTTAAACTCGCTAGAAGTAAGCTTTTTGCACGTGTCTGGTAGCGTGTGTATTACAAGTTGAAAGTAAAAAGTTTTTGCACAAGTGCTAAAATGACGCGCAAAACAGCTGAACTTTGAATATCGCAAATGCGTTAACATAATCTCCCATAAACTTCAATGGAGCACAAAATGTGGAAAAAAACATCCTTATGTGCGTTTACTCAAGTGCGCTAACCTGACATGAAAATATGAATATTTTACATTTTAATGCAGAATATATATATATATATATATATAATGTTTTTTTTCGGTGGTAAAACATATATCTATACCTATATATCTATATGATTATACTGTATATGGACATAGATATATACAGCTATAAATGAATATCTATTTAAAAATCCTTACAACATATTTACAGAACAAACACAGTTAAACACTTTATTATATAAGAAAATTACATACATATTATTTTACATGTTTTCAGCTACTTGACTGCAAAGGGCTCCCATGCACTTATACAATACAGTTGTAATAAAAATTATTCATTGCAAATCAACTTTATTTTCAAAATTTACAGACTTTCAGCTGTTTGCAATGAAGAAATCAAACAAAAGCAATTGAAATAGTTCAACACAATGAATGCTTCAAGTGGTTTCCCTAAATTCAACTGAAAATGCAATTTTTATTGAATTCTGAAGTCTCAAAATTATTCAACCCCTTTGTTATGAGAGTGGGAGTGTGATGTCACTGGATGGGGGCATGGCTTATAGCCGTTACTATATGTTTTACTGACTGTCGATGTGGGACATTGCTAATACATTTGCTTGTCAGGACATTGCTATGCTACTAATTTAGCTTGCTTTGGTTCATTTTATAATACTTCCTTTTGCCTAAATGCTCAATCTCTGCCATATGCTTGTGTCTAACTTACATGGATGCATGTGCAAGCCTTTTGCCTACTAACAAATAGCTTTGGAATTGCAACAATACAAGGGATTAACTTTTTCCTAACACAGAACCATCTTAACAATTATGTAATTATGAACAACATACACACATAGATCTCCACGTACAACCTGGCCAGACATCATCTATTACATATAGGGTTTGGTTCAGCAGGGTGTTGCATGTTTGAGCTTCTCATCAGAGTGGTTTTTGTACTCAATTGTTTACTCATGTATATGTGTTTATTCTCATGTTGGTATTTGGTACTAATAATTTCTTTTGCACTTTAAGGTTATAAGATGTGTGTATACCTGCTATGACGACAGGGTGTATCTTTTAGCTAATTCCAGAATATTCATCACCAATAAAAATGTATTGATAATTAAAAGAGTGCTGATGTCCCATTCTTTAACACAAAGACTTTCATATCTATAGTGTCTATCTTTTTTCAGTCTAAGAAAAATACTAAGTTAGGTGTGTTGTGCAAGCTGTATACTTCTATGCTGTGCAATGAAATGGTGTTGTACCTTCTATGCTGTGTCCTGCATCTTATGACATGTTGTCAGAAGTACTTGCCTACGCTTCTGTTTCCTGAGTAATGACAATGTCGAAGTTTACCCCACCTGAGCCTTTTGAATTCTCTCAGCCTGCAGCTTGGCCCACATGGCGTCAGCGGTTTTAACCCTTCAGGATTGCTTCCAAGCTGGACAAGGAGAGTGGTGAAGTACAAATTAATTCTCTTTTATACTCTATGGGGAAAGATGTGGAGCCAGTGTGTAATGCCTTTAAGAATTTGACTTTGAAATAGTTATGAACAAACTCAGTGCTCACTTTGTGCCCAGAAGAAATGTGATTCATGAGAGGGCTTATTTTCACAAACGTGCTCAGCGTGTGAGAGTATCTATGGAGTCTGTATGAAGTAGCTGAATTCTGTGAGTTTGGTGTTGCTAAAGAAGAGCAAATCAGAAACAGAATTGTCATAGGAATTGCAGATGCTGATGTCTCACTGAAGCTACAGTTGGAGGCTGAATTATCGTTAGATGGGGCTATTAGAATGGCTCGCCAGAGTGAACTGGTGAAAAAGCAAAGTGCTGATCAAAATGTCATATGCCCCGCTAAAGATAAAAGATGTAGAAAGTGTAACCGAATGGGCCATTTTTAAGTGGCGTATAAAACTGAATACATTAAGAAGATGCAAGTTGATAGTGATCAGGAGGGTCAAGAAGTGTCCTTTGTAGGGTCTGTTGTTGAACGGTCTGGATCAAACGAAGATTGATGGGTTATCCTTACTGTAATGGGAACCAAGGTTGGATTCAAGATTGCCACGGAAGCAGACATCACTGTTATGTCCCTTGCAGCATTCATAAAACTGCCTCAACAGCCTTAGCTGGCAAAAGTGACAACGAAAGTTCATAGTCCTAGTGGCCTCACCGATTGTGCAGGAAATTTCTTGCCAGCTGTGAGTACAAGCAGAGGAAATTCCCCATGTGGGTACATGTGATTAGAGGTCAGTGTGTTAACATCCTATTAAGCAGAAAAGCAGCCTGTGGTTTGGATCTGGTTGTCAGATTGAATGAGATTTCAGAAAACATATTTGGTGAATTGGGCCTACTGAATTGCAACCCAGTCCAAATATCACTTAAAAGTGATGCAGTCCCATTCAGCATTACCACTCCTCGTAGAATTCCGTTCCCGCTCATACCTCAAGTGGAGAAGGAACTTCTGCGCATGAAAAATATGGGAGTTATTGAAGAGGTTGTTGAAGCAACTGACTGGTGTGCCCCTATTGTGCCTGTTGCAAAGAAAAACGGAAAGGTACGCATCTGCGTAGACTTAAAAATGCTGAATGAGGCGGTGAAGAGAGAGAGATGTGCTGCCGATGCTTGATGACATAGCTCCTAAACTGGCTGAGGCGAAGTTCTTCTCTACACTGGATGCTTCCAGCGGCTTCTGGCAGATACCTCTAGGTCCACAGTACCGCAAACTGACTACCTTCATCACACTGGTAGGTCGGTTTTGTTCTGCAGACTCCCCTTCGGGATATCCTCTGCTCCTGAAATCTTTTAAAGAGAGATGAATTTCCTCCTAAGGGACCACAAGGGCATGGAAGACATCATGGACGACATTTTAGTGTATGGGTCTACATTGGAAGAACATGATCAGCGATTGAGCTGTGTGCTGCAGACCATTATAAAGTCTGGGCTGAAATTAAATAAAGAGAAATGCCATTTTAGAAAATTTGAGTTATGTTACTTTGGGCATATCATCAATGGAGATGGCATCAAGCCGGTCCGTGAGAAAATCCTTGCTATTGAACAGATGTACTTCTGATGTACACAATCTGAGACAAATATTGGGCCTTGTGAATTATGTGGGCAGGTTCCTTCAGATTTATCCACAGTACTACACCTTATCACAGAGTTGTTGATATATTTATCAGGCACTTGTGCTACAAATTATTGATGCTGGAGTATCCATATGCTGAAAATCTACAGCTGATGTTCATAGACACCCAGAGAATTATGTCTCACGCTACACTATTGCGCTTCTATGATTTTGGCTGCTGTGATGTACTAAGCGCTTAAAAGATATGCTAGCATTCTCTCATCCAGTTTGGTTTAATAATGTTAATACTGGATCTAATCAATATAATAATCACCTTATATTGTGGAATAGAATTGTTGCCTTATATTCTGATAGCAATTTACATAAATACTGTGTTCAAACTATGTACATATTATTTGTTGAAAAATGTTATCACAATAATGTGCGCCATCTGGATTTACTATGCACCACAAGTGTTTATTAAGTATTAAAAATAAAGTTAGTATTGTACTATTGTTATTTTATTTAGTATAGTTCATATTCATCTACCTAAGGAGCGTTACAAATGTGCTCATAAATAGAGCCGTATGTGTATGTGGTAATTAGCCCTGAGGAAGTCCTGAGTGATCCAAGGGATGAAACACGTGTTGGCTTGATCACATGACATCACGCACGCTGTGCACGACTGGTTGGAGAGGTCGATACTGTTTGTGGAGTTTACACAAATTTCCAGTTGCTCCATGAGGAATTCCAGATGATATTAAAGTCCTTGATACAACCCCAGCACCTAGGTAAGTGAGTGGAGATATTCCTTACCGTTGCTTGCAGCTCATATGGGGAAGGATTTTCAACATTAAAGCCGTTGGTTGTTTCCTTTGAAATTGCAACAATTCTGTTACACCGTTGCTAATTGCACACGCTGCTTCTGCTAGCACGCTTCCAGCCTCAACCATTAATTAGCATTCATTAATGAACACTTGCATGCTGGATTCTATCGCCTAGATTTAGAGTTTGGCGTTAGCCGTCAAAAGCAGCGTTAAGGGGTCCTAACGCTGCTTTTGACCGCCCGCTGGTATTTAGAGTCAGCCTGGAAAGGGTCTACCGCTCACTTTCTTTCCGCGACTCGAGGCTACCGCAGATCCCCTTACGTCAATTGCGTATCCTATCTTTTCAATGGGATTTGCATATTGCTGGTATTTAGAGTCTTGGAAGAAGTGAGCAGTAGAGCCTCTACCAACAAGACTCCAGCCGCAAAAAAAAGTCAGTAGTTAAGAGCTTTATGGGCTAATGCCAGAACATAAAGCTCTTAACTACTGTGCTACAAAGTACACTAACACCCATAAACTACCTATGTATCCCTAAACCGAGGCCCCCCCACATCGCAAATCCTCTAATAAAAAAATTTAACCCCTAATCTGCCGACCAGACACCGCCGCCATCTACATTATAGCTATGAACCCCTAATCTGCTGCCCCTAACATCGCCAACACCTATATTATATTTATTAACCCCTAATCTGCCCCCCCAACGTCGCCGCTACCTAACTACAATTATTAACCCCGAATCTGCCGACCGGACCTTGCCGCCACTATAATAAATGTATTAACCCCTTAACCGCCGCACTCCCCCCTTGCAAACACTATAATAAATTGTATTAACCCCTAATCTGCCCTCCCTAACATCGCCTGTACACCCTAATTTATGTTACAAAAATTTGGCTCAGAAGAAGATTGCAATAATAATTTTAATAACAATTAATACAAACACCTAAAATAATTGATCTTAAAATCTACACAGTGTAAAACAACTTCATATGAAATCTCAAAATATAATCAATACTGTCAAAATTCATTCATAACATTCATCCATCCTAACACACTTAACATTATAATTCTAACCAATGCTATAGTAAAATGTTTAAAAAGAACGCTACTAAATAAACCCCTAAGGATATATTTCCAATCCTGTATGTCACAATCAATTATCACATATATGAAAAAAATTTCTTGCACCGGGTACCCGTTATTTATCAAAACCAATTATTTTCACTTAAAACTCCAAATATTTCACTACTTAATAGTGGCAAACAAGAGTCTTATATATTTAGAATTAATTGTCCTTTTAAAATCCGCTTCTTAATAGGCACAAAGATGATCTTTATTCCAGCATGTTGCTTCTCCCAGTTTTGCTGTGTATTTATGTGTCTCTAGTTGCACAGTTATCTGTGTATGCGAGTGTCTCTTTATACAAACTTAATGGCAAGTCTGTTATATGTGGTGAAATTCAGGCACTTGAGATCCATTCACCTCTTAGTACACTTGTGGAATATTCTTACCTCCAAGGGTATAAGCTGTTGTTCTGAGTGTGAATGCAAGGCTCTCACCTGCTGCTCCTCTGATTGATTCGGCTTGTGTTCCACCGGGAGCACTCACGCTACTAACTGAGCGTCTGACATCACCGGTCTTGGTCACCTGTAGAATAATGATACTTGCGCAAGTATTTAGACGATTCCTTGGTTAAACTTCATCTGTCCTCAGTCTGTTCGCTCTGCACTTTAGTACTTCGTACGCAGAGGTAAAACTTATCTGTACTTTAGGTCGGCTTTTTTGTTAGCAGGTTGAGTTCCGTTAGATGCACAGTCCTTCTATGTGTTTCACCCCTATTAGTCAGGGCTTTATCAAGATACTGTGTGTTTCTCACCTGCTCCTTAAATACCCCACTGGTTCCGGTAGGTAATTGAAGGTGTATTACTTCCTTTCTCATTCTGCCTTTGGAGTCTCAGGTAGTGGGATCCTCATGCCTGTCCAATATTTTTCAAAATCTTCGCTCTGTGCCCATTCTTTAAATCCGGAATTATGCTCCTTTTTTTAAAAAACAACCATTAACACTAGATTGTGACTTAGTAATAATCTTCAATAAATATAGCTTTTTGGACAACTATCTTCAACAAAAAATATCATAATAGGAAGAGGGGTTTTAATAATAATTTAATAATAATTTAATGGGAATGTCCTCTGTTATTTAATTTCTACATAAATATATTTTTTATTATTTTTTTAAAATGTAAAAACCTTGAATTCCAGATACACTGAATTTCATATCTAATACTCAAATTCAGATTTAAAATTATTACAAGGATACAAAAATATATAATACTTGATAAACAATACATGTGTATAAAAATATATAAAAATATAAAACTATATAACCAATGTGTTCTGATATTTGGATAGAATCTATACATTTATATGTTTTCTGAAACTATCTAATAGGACTTGGGGCACTATCAGTATAAAGGGGGCCTGGAATGTTATATAATGTATTAGAACTATCTTAATAAATAGGATAACTAGTAATTTGGATATCTAACACAAATGGGGATTTAAAATATTCTTGACTCTTTATCATAAAAAGGGGGCAATCTCTAACTCTGAATTGATTCAATCAGCCAATCGGATTGAGCTTGCATTCTATTGGCTGATTGGAACAGCCAATAGAATGCGAGCTCAATCCGATTGGCTGATTGGATCAGCCAATCGGATTGAACTTCAATCTGATTGGCTGATTGAATCAGCCAATCAGATTTTTCCTACCTTAATTCCGATTGGCTGATAGAATCCTATCAGCCAATCGGAATTCGAGGGACACCATCTTGGATGACGTCCTTTAAAAGAACCGTCATTTGTCGGGGAAGGTGGATGTTCCGCGTCGGCGGTCTGAAGATGGAGCAGGAAGAAAGAAGACAGAAGATGCCGCTTGGAGGAAGACATCGCCCGGATGGAAGACCTCTTCTTTGCCGCTTGGATCAAGACTTCGCCCGGATGGAGGGCCACATCGCCCGGATTGGATGAAGAATTCAGCTCGGCTGAGTGAAGATGACTCAAGGTAGGGAGATCTTCAGGGGGTTAGTGTTAGGTTTTTTTAAGGGGGGATTGGGTGGGTTAGAGTAGGGGTATGTGGGTGGTGGTTTTAATGTTGGGGTGGGGGGTTATATTTTTTTTTACAGGTAAAAGAGCTGATTACTTTGGGGCAATGCCCCGCAAAAAGCCCTTTATTACTTTGTAATTTAGAATAGGGTAGGGCATTTTATTATTTTGGGGGGCTTTATTATTTTATTAGGGGGCTTAGATTAGGTGTAATTAGTTTAAACTTCTTGTAATATTTTTTTATTTTCTGTAATTTAGTGTTTTGTTTTTTTTGTATTATAGATTAGTTTATTTAATTAAATGTAATTGTATTTAATTGTAGTTAGTTTATTTAATTAAATTAATTTAATTTATTGATAGTGTAGTGTTAAGTGTATTTGTAACTTAGGTTAGGATTTATTTTACAGGTAATTTTGTACTTATTTTAACTAGGTAGCTATTAAATAGTTAATAACTATTTAATAGCTATTGTACCTAGTTAAAATATATACAAAGTTGCCTGTAAAATAAATATAAATCCTAAAATAAATACAATGTAATTATTATTTATATTGTAGCTATATTAGGGTTTATTTGATAGGTAAGTATTTAGTTTTAAATAGGATTAATTTATTTAATTATAGGAATATTATTTCGTTTTATTTAAATTATATTTATGTTAGGGGGGTGTTAGGGTTAGGGTTAGACTTAGGGGTTAATACATTTATTATAGTAGCGGCGACGTTGCGGACAGGAGATTAGGGGTTAATAATTGTAGGTAGGTGGCAGCGATATTAGGGAGGGCAGATTAGGGGTTAATACAATTTATTATAGTGTTTGTGAGGCGGGAGTGAGGCGGTTTAGGGGTTAATACATTTATTATAGTGGCGGCGATGTCCGGTCGGCAGATTAGGGGTTAATAATTGTAGT
This sequence comes from Bombina bombina, assembly GCF_027579735.1. Lineage (NCBI taxonomy): Eukaryota > Metazoa > Chordata > Amphibia > Anura > Bombinatoridae > Bombina > Bombina bombina. The sequence continues at coordinate 949,118,141 of NC_069504.1, forward strand.
TAGGTAGCGGCAACGTTGGGGGGGGGGCAGATTAGGGGTTAATAAATATAATATAGGTGTCGGCGGTGTTAGGGGCAGCAGATTAGGGGTTCATAGCTGTAATGTAGGTTGCGGCGGTGTCCGGAGCGGCAGATTAGGGGTTAATAGTATAATGCAGGTGTCAGCGATAGCGGGGGCAGCAGATTAGGGGTTAATAAGTGTAAGGTTAGGGGTGTTTTGACTCAGGGTTCATGTTAGGGTGTTAGGTGCAGACTTAGAGAGTGTTTCCCCATAGGAAACAATGGGGCTGCGCTAGGAGCTGAACGCAGCTTTTTTGCATGTGTTAGGCCTTTTTTTCAGCCAGCTCAGCCCCATTGTTTCCTATGGGGATATCGTGCACAAGCACGTTTTTCCAGCTTACCGCTACCGTAGGCAACGCTGGTATTGAGGGTTGAAGTGGAGCTAAATTATGTTCAACGCTCCCTTTTCTGAGCCTAATGCAGCCACTCAGACAACTCTAAATACCAGCGTTGTCTTAAGGGTGCGTTGGAAAAAAAAGCAGCGTTAGCTACGCGGGACTTTACAGACAAAACTCTAAAGCTAGCCGTATGTGTGCTACAGCCTTATCATTGCTCGTGCTTATGTTAAAATTGGAAGTTTTTGCAACACAACCCATTATGAACATTTATGCTTTTTAAGCCTTGGTTGATTTTTACAAAAAGGAAACTTTTGCCTGGAAATATCACTGCTACTTTGAGCAAAAACTGGGACATGTATTTCAGTTATTGGTTCACAGTCAAGAACCATGTTTAAATCCACTATTTGATTGCACTCAAAATATTAACTTTGCCACTGTTTACATACTCCTTTATATGTTTACATTACAGCAAATGGTTTAGATATTTTATTGATAATTATATGTGCTTATCCTTGCCTGATAATACATTAACCCTGAATGCTGTATGTGGTTTATAAGTGTCTATAATGGATACACTCCACATTGAAGGGATAATAAAAAACTGCATAGATCCTACTATTATCTATGACGGCTACTCCCTTCCACAGAGTTGGGGCTGCCCTCTGGTAAGGTGTTGCAGGTTTTTGATTTTTCCTTTCAGTTACGATCTTCTTGTGACGTGACATTTTTTAGTGTGAAGTGTTTTTTTGTTTTGTTTTCACTGTATATGTTTTCACTATATATTTCCATAAATGGTTGACATCAATATTATAATTGTTTCAGTAATGTTAGTTGATGTATAGTACTTTCTATGAGAGAGTGTCTCTATATTTGATTTTTGCAAATTGATAATTGGCATTGCAAAAACCTTATAGCTATATAAATAAAAGGATAAGAGTTCTTGATTTCCTGTCTTTTTTATGATAAGTGGATTTCACTATCATTGTCTTTCTTTAATAATTTTTGAAATACATTATATATGGGTCTGCACCATTTCCTCTAAAGAGGACATTGTATAGCTTGCTTCAGTGACATTAATTTTAACTCTTCTCTTACATTTGCATATGTTGTATTTAATTCACCCATTTTTAAATATACTAGTAAAAATGATGTTTTAATTAGAGTCTGTGAAAGAAAGTTACACCAAACACTTTATTCAATTATACAACATTGAGAAGTAACAGGAATTTTGAGTGCTATACATGTATTCTGTTGCAAATTGGTGGGTTCTTTCCATCAATTGTAATTCTTTCCAACATGTCAAAATGTGTCTTTTTGCCGGGAACACCGGCCTACTCAGAGAAGGGAGCCCTTGATTTCTACATCACTGCCTGCAGGCCCATGGCAGAAAATAGCTGCAGATTTGTGCGAACTGCATGGGAAGAAGTACCTAGTTGTGACTGACTACTAATCCAGGTATTTGGAGATTGCACCCTTGAATGAGATCACCAGTCAAGCCGTTATCACTCGAGCTTGTTCGCACGGTGGGCATACCAATGGAGTTAGTGCGCAATAACGGAATGTAGTTTTCCTCCATGGACTTCAGTTCTTTCTGCAGTGAATATGATTTTGTCCATTCTACGTCAAGTCCACATTACCCGCAGGCTAATGGAATGGCTGAAAGGGCAGTTCAAACAACAAAGTTCATTTTGAAGCAATCTGAGCAGTACCTAGCTCTCTTGGCCTATAGGGTGACTCCCATCAAAGCCACGGGTTTTAGCCCTGCACAGCTGATGCTAGGACATCAGATTCAAACCACTCCGTGGGTGTATTTCAGCCAACCAGCTCTGTTCCTCTAAACGAGGTCCTTAGGAGGAATGAAGAGGCAAAAAAATTGGTTACTGATTCTTCTTCGACAGAAAACAGTCTGTGAGGCCTTTGCAGGAGCTAAATGTTGGCCAAATTGACAGAATTAAACTGGATGAGGAGAAGAAATGGAAGATGTCTGTTACAATAATTGGACGCTCTCCAGATCCAAGGTCTTATGTAGTCCTTACTGATGGAGGGACAGTCACGTTTCGAAATAGAAGACATCTTCAGCCAGTACCTGAGAGCTTGGGATTGGATGCCTCAGAGCGACAGCCGGCGAGATCCCCTGTTTTAAGAGGGGTGCCCTCCCCTCAGCAAGATCACAGTGGGGATAATTATTTGCTTCCAGCAGACTCTCAATCACCTTCTTCTGTATCAGAGGACAGTTCATGTAAAATGACGTCAAGTGGAAGAGTGGTGAAACTTCCATCCCGCTAACTGGATTAGCACTAGTTAGAGCAGTGACCAGAAGAATGGTCAGAATAATCCCATGGTCACTGTGGCCTAGGGTATTCTACCCCGATGTCTAAGTCAGGATTGTATTTCTTGTTGTTCATATATATGCTCTTATAACTTGTTATTTGTTGTACACTAAACAAAACTATTTTTGTATGCTTCTTGTATACCTTGTTATTTGTTGTACTCTAAAAAAAAATGTATGCTTTGTCCTTTGAAAAAGGAGAAGATGTGATGAGAGTGGGAGTGTGACGTCACCAGATGGGGGGCATGGCTTATAGCCGTTATAGTCTATGTCGCAGTTAATAAGTTAGATGTGTTGTGCAAACTGTATACTTCTATGCTCTGCAATAAAATAGCGTTGTACCTTCTATGCTGTGTCCTGCATCTCATGACACCCTTCATGGCAAGCATAGTACTTAGTAGAGCACCCTTTTGCTGTAATAACCTGCTGCAAATGAGATGGATAGTCAGGCACCAACTTCTGGCAGCATTCCTGAGGAATCTTAGCCCATTCCTCATGAGCAATGGCCTCCAGTTCCGTAATATTCTTGGGTTTGCATGCTGCATCCGCCTTCTTCAAATCCCACCAGACTGATTGCCACTGTAGAATCTTCAAGGACTTCTTCTGCAACCAAGCCTTGGTGGAATTTGAGGTATGCTTGGGATCATTTTCCTATTGGAAGGTCCAATGATGCCCAAGATTCAGATTCCTCACAGATGGCATAATGTTTTCTCCTAGGGTTTCCTGATGACTTCAATCAGTGCCAGAGGATGCAAAGCAGCCCAAGAGCATAACCGTGCCACCAACATGCTTAACGGTAGGCAGAGTGTTCTTTTCAGAGTATGCTTCATTCTTCTTCCTCCAGACATACCCCTGATCCATCGGACTGAAAAGTTTCAGTTTTGTTTTATTGCCCCACAGAACAGAATCTGAGACTTATTTATATGATTTTATATAAAAAAAAGCATATTTGAACCATGCTGTGCTTTTGGGTCAGTGGAGGTGTACGTCTTGGAGTTCTGGCATGGAAACCTTCTGTGTTTAGTATGCGTTTAGTATGCACCTTACTGTGCAAACTAAAACCTCAGTGCCTGCTTCCACCAAGTCTTACTGCAGGTCTTATGCAGTCACTCAAGGGTTTTTCTCAACCTGCCTTTTCAGAAATCTGATTGCAGCCAATGATAGCTTCCTTTTTCTGCCCCATCCAGGTAGTGTAAACACTATTCCTTTAACTTTAAACTTGCAAACTATGCTTCCAAGGGTGTCTCTAGGAACATTCAGTGCCTTGGCTTTCTTTTTGTATCCTATTCCTTATTTGTGAAGGGTGATAATATCTTTAACTTTTTGGACCATTCTTTTGACTTAGCCATATTTCTAGCATGCAGTCAAACGTAACACTCAACAAACCCCTAGCCAGTTCTGTTATTTCATGTGTTCTAGCTCAACCTGGTGCAACTAATGAAGCCCTTGATTAGTTGCATTAGGTGTGCTTGAGACAACACCTGTTTTGCAAATTTGGGCTGTCGTGAGGGATTCTATTCAGGGGGTTGAATCATTTTGAGACTGCAGAGTTCATTAAAAGTTACATTTTCAGATGAATTTAGGAAACCACTTGAAACATTCTTTGTGTTGAGCTATTTCAATTGTTTTGTTTGATTTGTTCATTGCAAACAGATGAAAATCTGTAAATTTTGACAATAAATGTGGGTTGAATAATTTTGTAATGGTGGTTGAATAATTTTGATTACAACTGTATGCCTATGTTTGTATAAATATGTATATGTGTGTTTATATGCATATATATATATATATATATATATATATATATATATATATATATATATATATATATATATATATATATATATATATATATATATATATATATATATATACTAATACTTACCCTAACCCACTCTGGAGAGCAAGCTAACATGATCCTCTTCTTGCCAGGTCCCTAGCCGCACTAAAGGATACTTAGCATGAGACTTTCTCATACCTCATTGTGGATGTCCTCTCACTACCTTAAAGGGACACTGAACCCAAATTTTTTCTTTCATGATTCAGATAGAGCATGTAATTGTAAGCAACTTTCTAATTTACTTCTATTATCAATTTTTCTTCATTCTCTTGCAATCTTTATTTGAATAGAAGGCATCTCAGCTAAGGAGCCAGCAAATTGTGGGTTCAGAACCATGGACAGCACTTGTTTAAAGGTGCTGTCCAATCAGCAAGGACAACCCAGGTTGTTCACCTAAAATGGGCCGGCATCTAAACTCACATTCTTGCTTTTCAAATAAACATACCAAGAAAATGAAAACAATTTGATAATAGGAGTAAATTAGAAAGTTGCTTAAAATTGCATGCTCTATCTGAATCACAAAAGAAATTTGGCTACAGTGTCCCTTTAAGCTAAATCTCTCCAAAACTGAGCTCCTTATTTTTCCTCCTTCTTCCAAAATCTCCACCCCCCAATTTTTTACAACTGTTGATAACTCCATCATTACCCCTACCCCGCATGCCCGATGTCTTGGGGTCACACTTGACTCAGACCTTTCTTTCACTCCTCACATTCAGTCCTTGGCTAAAGCCTGCCGCTTCCACCTTAAAAACATCTCTAAAATTAGATATTTCCTTACACAAGACACAACTAAGATTTTAATCCATTCTCTCATCCTTTTCCGCCTTAACTACTGCAACTCCGTCCTCTCTGGTCTCCCTAGCTGCCACCTAGCTCCTTTACAATCCATAATGAATGCCTCTGCCAAACTCATCTTCCTTACACATCACTCTTCATCTCCTGCACCTCTCTGCCAATCCCTTCACTGGCTTCCTCTTGCCTCCAGGATTAAACACAAAATCCTCACTCTGACATACAAAGCCCTCAACTGCACTGCTCCCCCCTACATTTCAAACCTTGTCTACAGATACTCTCCCTCCTGTCCCCTTTGCTCTGCTCATGATCTCCTATTCTCCTCCTCTCTTGTTACTTTCTCACATTATCATTAACAGGACTTCTCCAGACTGGCTCCCATCTTGTGGAACCCCTAGTTTTAATAGCTTCAAGTGCTCCCTAAAGTCTCTACATACTTAGGTATGCATACAACCTACACTAACCTTTCCTAACTCCACTGCTTTCCCCTTGAACCCCTTAGAATGTAAGCCTATGAGCCCAGCTGTTTGTAGATCACCTTCATAAGAGCCAACTATAACAGTGCAACTCTTGGCAGGGCCCTCTACCCATTTGATGCCTATAATTGCTACCTTGTATACCACCTATGTGTATAGTGCTGCGTAATCTGTTTGCGCTCTACAAATACCTAATAATAATAATAATAATAATTAGCACACTCTGAGACCATGTCCAGGGTTAGCACACTCTCCAGAGTGGGTTAGGGTAAGTATGTAGCTGCAGGTGAACTTTTTACCTGTACATTCGTTTTAAATGAAAACCGAATAGTGCACAGAATGAATATTCAGGGAATTTAATTTCCTCAAATATTAGGAAATAAAATTTAGTCCGAAACAAAAAAAAATTCCCTGTACATGTCAGATGATAAACTGCCGTAAGTCAGATAAACTGCCGATGTTCAGAAATGCACGGAAATAGAGATTTCTGGAGTCACCAGTGACTTACGGCAGTGTATGATCTGCAGACGCCTAAGTAAAAAAAAAAGTTAAATCGCCCGTAAAAGACTAACCCGCCTCCCAAAAATAAATCCTCCATGTCAAAACCCCTATATCCGCCATCCCCCCACTTCGCAGCTAATAATAAAGTGTATTAACCTCCAAACCAACATCCCCCCACATCTCAACTATTAACAAAAGTATTAACCCCTAATCCGCCAACCCCCCACATCGCAATCTACTTAATACAGTTATTAACCACTTATCCGCCAACCCCCACATCACAATCTACATAATAAAGTGATTAACCCATAATCCACCATTCACCCACAACGCAAATAATCTAATTAATGTATTAACCCCTAAACCGCCAACCCCCCACAACGCAAAGTATCAATCTAATCACTAACCCCCTAACCTAACACCCCTTAACTTAACCCCAAATAAACTACCATTACCGGAAATAAAAAAATACCATCTCCCTAAAATAAATAATTAGCAAAATAAAAAATCCTAACTTCCTATTAAAATAAAAAACCTAACATTACAGTAAAAATAAAAAAAGAAACCCAAGATTACACAAAAATAAAAAAAATTAAGATTACAAAAAAATAACAAACCAAATTATCCATAATAAAAAAAATTAAACCTAATCTAATACCCCTATAAAAACAAAAAAGCCAACCCAAAATAAAACACAGCCTAATCTAACACTAAACTACCAATAGCCCTTAAAAGGGCCTTTTATAGAGCATAGCCCTAAAGCGATCATCTCTTTTACTTTTAAAAATTACAAATTACTCACTGAAAGTAAACCCACCCCCCAAAATAAAATAAAAATAACTCTTTGTATGGGCATTGCCATTAAAAGGGCAATCATCTCTTTTGCTGCCCATTAAATAAAAAAGCCCTAATCTAAAAAAAAAAACCACCCACATTTAAAAAAGAAAAAAAACTCTAACCCGAAATAGGTACTCACCATTCCTGAAGTCCTGCGGTGAAGGTCTTCTTCCAGGCAAGTCCATCTTCATCCAGCGCGGGGACATCTTCTTTCTTTATCTGAGCGAAGGCGGCGAGGAGTGAAGGCGGCCAATAGGATGAGAGCTGCTTAAATCCTATTGGCTGATTTGAACAGTAAATAAATATTTAAGTTACATGGGATAGGGAAAGGCTATTAAATACATTTTGATATTTGGCTGAAAAAAATCTACTGCTCATTTTAAATTAAAAAAAATTGCTACTACATTGTCTTTCTATTATGAATTTGTTGATTATGCAATTCCATTGTAATTAATGGTCTTTTATGAAAGAGGTTGACAAAATGAATCATGTAAAAGAAAAAGAAACAGAAGCGCGCCGATCCTTTTGTATCCCCCTTTGGTTGGTGTAACAGACCGCTATAAGGATTACACCAACCAAAGGGGGATACAAAAGCTGCACGCAGCTAGCAGAGACTCCACATCTTGCAAAGAAGGACCAGCAGAGCGGAACTACTTGAACCGGGCTCCAGAATCAGCTAAGAGTACAGTAAGTTATACCGCTCCTTACTGCATAATCTCTGTAGACCGTAGAGCTTTGGCAAACAGCCCATTATCACACCGATCTCACTCTGACACATATAAACAGAGATAGGAAGCTACATCAAGGACTTTTTGTAACATGAATCTAACAAATGGAGTACAGCTTATCTAAGAATATGTACAATCCGATACAAACTGTCTAAGACTATCCTAAAACAAAACATATATATTTTTATTGACATATTTTTATAGTTTTTATATTTTTAAATCCACCGGTGGTTTTTTCAACCAAACTTTGATACTACTATTGTAAATATATAATTCTGTGTTGATAATATAGTTTACAATATAGTTTTTATACACCTGTCGGCCGACTATTAGAAAGAAAGTTATAGTAAGAAAATATATATTTTAAGATTGATATCTCTGCAATCGTTGTTGTGTAGATACCTGTAATTGCATCTTTTCATTAGACTCAATACAATCTATTATATACATAGCAACACTATGAATCAAATGTGCTAAAAATTATTACTGAACCATATTAATTGTATATTCGACTTTTTTAGGCTATTGCACTAGGTTTTCAATGTACTAGGTACAATATTTAGATGAGTCTTATACTTTAAGTTCATATTTTTATCCGAAGTTCATATATTCATCTATAGTCAAAAACCATTACAAGAACATTTCAAAACCACATACTAGTACATTTAACACTTATCAAGACCACATATATAGCTTGTGATACATATATATCTTTTAACTATATGTTACAAATCCTTATTTTTGGTTAATAAAATATATATTTTTAAATAAATTAGGTCCAGTGTAATATTTCATTTATGCCTATCCTAAACTAACTTCTCTCATTAATTACTATTACAAAATACAGGGGTATAAGCATTCAGTTGCGTCAGCACTCCTAAACTCCAACTTTTCTTGAGATTAGGAGAACAGTTTGGACATCACATCGCAAAAAACAATCAATGTAATCAACAAGGACAGCATGTGATGATGTGGTCCCCACACACTTGTAAAACACACTCTGCAAACAATCTGCCTCCATGGACCCGGTCCCATAGAAGCCTATTCAATACAGCGTGTGCTCCACAAGTGTAAGAAGACCACATCATCACATACCTATCCTTTACACATTAAATAAATAAAAATATATACAAAATGACTTCTTCTTCCTTCCCCTCTTCCCATGAGACTGAGGCTCTGGGGCTACGATGAGTTCTCATAGGAGATGTTTGGGGAAGAGGGGGAAGAGGAGTACTATGAGTGGTTAAGGGTTCACCAGGCTGAGGAGGAGATTGAGGCAGAGGAGAAGATGGAGGAGGCCCAGGAGCAGATATGGCAGGAGCAGATGGTGCGTTTGGCACCTCCGAGAGGACCTGCAACATTTTATTGAGAGCATTCAAAATATCTCTATCCTTCACGAATTTCATTCAGAACTCAAGTCAGGAACACTCTGTATTTTGCCTGTTCCCTCCGGGAGGCGCGCATCTCTTCGAGGAAATCATTCAATATCTGCACCTCTGGTATCTCTGGGGAAATGTTCTCCTGAGGAGCTTATGCACGGCAGGCTGCTGCTGCACGAGGGGCTGCTGCTGCATGAGGGGCTGCTGCTGCATGGGGGGCTGCTGCAGGGCTCTCTTCTGCAGCGGGGGCTTCTTTAGGGGGTGCTTCAGGGGGGGATAGTGCAGGGATACCTTTCAGGTCTCCCCGAGGTGGCGAGCCATCTGCACCCCTCTCATGCCTGGTTGAAGGAGGAGCCTGTGGGTGCTGTGCTTCCTCTTCCCCCGGCCTCAGACTCTGTATATTTGAAAAAGAAAGAAATCGAGATATTAGCACAGTTCCAAATAAAGATGTAAGTGTTCTATTTGAAAATGTATTAATGAGGCTGCCTTTGTAAAAGCAATCAATACGATTTCATCATTTGCAAACCCGTCTTTCTGATGTCTATATGGTCAATCTGAATGTCTTTTTGCGTTTGTCTTAAATCTGTTTAAATGCACACCAAATCTGTAGACTAGATACTAATGTGATGGCTTTTCTTGAAATGCAACTTTCGCAAGGTAATTGTGAATGCGTTTCCGTAATAATGTATAAAAAAGCGTAATTGCGTTAGTCATATCTTTAAATAATTTTTGCGTGTGAATGGGTTATGAGGTGGATGTAAAGAGATTATTAAATGAGCTTACCGGCAGATGAGAAGGGGAAGGATCCCGGTATCAACTCCTCCGATACCGACTATGGCCACCTCGGAGATGATGGGATGCAGCATTTCCTCCCAGCGGGAAAACTCAAAAATGATTTCCGTACGGCCACCGGTCCCTGCTAGGTATTCCCTCTCTCCTTGTGAGCTTTCTTTTCAGATCAGCTCTGCAGTCCCAGTAATGGTGCTGAATAGACTTCACATCCCTGTTATAGACCCCCACTGCATTAACGGCATCCCTGATCTCGTTCCACAACTTCCTCTTTTCTGAAGGGGTGGCCCTCGGTGCCTGCAGCCTCCTAGCCCTCTCCATATAAGCCTCTATGAGGGCCTCCTTCTCATCCATAGTATATCTCTCCTCCCTCTGCCTGGGCTTCCCATGCGATGTGAGCCTTTGTTCCCCGGACTGTGAAGCTCCCTGTCTATGCTGAAGACCACTGGGCCCAGCCACTTGTGAATCTTCCGCAAAGTGGCTGTGTCCACCGACCCCTTCCTCTCCCCTTTCCTGTCCCCCTTCCTCTACAGTTCCTTTCCCCCTTCCTCTCCCCCTCCCTCTCTACTGCCTAAACTCCTGCCTAACCTCCTCTACAAGCTCATCCCTAAACTCAGCACTAGCCTTCTGCCTAATGAGCTCTAATAGCTGCGGGCTAACCTGCCCCCTATACCCCCCTCCCGACATACTCAAACAAAATGTGAAGATGCCCAAATGAAAGGGGGTCAAAATAATGAACAAAAAGTAAAAAGTGCTCAAAGTGTGAATGGGATATAAATAAAAGAGGGTAAGGGGTATTAAGCAGACAAACTTATATGTTGAAAAAGACAAAAATGAGGATATGTAAACAAGAAGTTTTTGCAAAACAGAACAAAAATAAAACTATGGGATGGGAATGGTATGAAAGGGAATGGGGTATGGGATGAAATGGAATGGGGTATGGAGTGTAGTATAAGAGGGAATGGGGATTGCAATTTATGCTAGAATAATTATGGTGATCTTAGAGCTCTGGTTAAGGTGATACTAAATCCAATTTTTTTCTTTCATGATTCAGATAGAGCATGCAATTTTAGGAAAATTTCTTATGTACTCCTAATATCAATTTTTCTTCATTCTTTTGGTATCTTTATTTGAAAAAGTAGAAATGTAAGCTTTGGAGCCAGCCCATTTTTGGTTATGCACCCTCGGTAGCGCTTGCTGATTGTGGCATTGGGTTAGCATGCAACCAATAAGTTTCTACTTTCGACTTGTAATACGAGTGCAACCTGACACCTTACTTCTAGCGCAGATAGTGGGAGAACAATAGCGCTCCACTTGTAATCTTGCACTTAATCAGAAATAGTTAGAGCCTTGTTTTTTTTTTATTTACCTATCAAAACTATACATATAATTTAAGTAGACAAATAAAGGTATTGATCTAGGCCTATTTTAGTATATTTTATGCCATCATTTGACCACAAAAATGTAATCATAAAAAAAAAATTAAAATTTTTCACTAAGTTTGTGTTTCTTGCTGAAATTAATTACATACTGCTTGTGCAGTCATAACACAGTTGTAAAAGCTTCTCAGGCATACTTTTTGTTAAGAAATGGAAGAAATGCATGGCATTGCCATTGCTTTTTGGCAATTAGAAGACTACTAACTGCAGCTGCACACCAAACTTCTGAAATTCCCAGCATTGAAGAGTTTAATTGGTTAGCTAGTAAGTTTAATAGTATTATAATGTAATGATTACCCTCCCACCTGACACCACCTACCTCCCTGATCCCTTCCAAACATCTCCCCTACACACACACACACACTCCTCACCACCATCTTAGGTAATGGGAGACAGTCTGCCAGTATGTAGTTTAGAGAATTTAAAAAAAATACATATTTCTTTTCTTTTTGCCACCCTCCTCATAACTCCCAAACAGCTTTCTAACCCACCCCCTCAGACCAGTGGAAGCCATTTTAGGTACTGGCAGCTGTGTGCCAATACCCAGTTTTTATTATTTTTTTATTTTATTAATTTTTAAATTTATTTTCTGTAGTGTAGGGGTCCCCTCACCTACTGTCACGCCACTCTGTCTCTGCGGCGGCCGACACTCTTCTCCTGCGGCCGTTGTCATGGTTGCATGCGGCAATGACATCATCGGCGCACACCGGGTCATTCCCCTGATGCCGCTCACCTGTCTGCTATCCTTGACATGAACCTGTGCCTATGTAAGTACCTCCTCACTTCCTACACTAGGGTTGCCACCTCAGCCATATTTTCCTGGACACTTATGAGTTACACATTCTGCAGGGTGTGCAGGAAGGAACATGTATTTTGTTTCTGGACAGCACTATTCATATTCCTCCCTGCACACCCTGTAGCTTGTGTAACTTATAAGTGTTCTGTGTTTTAAGGGACAGGTGGCAACCCTATCCTATACCTTGTCCAAGTTTAGGTTGTCTTGTGCTCCCTGTGTGCTTTATTCTATCGCTCTGTTTGCTAATTTGCTAATGCTGATTGCCTTTCTGTTGCTGAACTCTGCCTGTCTTTGACCACTCTACTGCTTAACCCCTGAACTGCTGATTGCCTTACTGTTGCTGAACTCTGCCTGTCTGTGACCACTCTTCTGATTAACCCCTGAACTGCTAGATCGCCTTATTATTGCCAAACTTTACTTGTCTCTGACCACTCTCCTGTTTTAACCCCTAATCTGCTGATCCATTGGATTACCTGCCTGTTGAAAGACTTTGCTTTATTTACCACTCTCTGCATAACCCATTGGTTCCCTGAAAGATTGGACTGTCTTCCTGGTGCCTTCCTCGCCCTGTCTGGGACCACTTCCCTGTTTTCTTATCTCTACTGTGAGTATTGGATTGAATCCTCATTTATTTACTTCTTCTTTGTTCTGGGATATTTCCTTATCTTTTCACTTGACACCGGGATAAGAAGACTACTGGCCAAGTTTGGTCTGATAGGGAAATATCCCATGAGCATTACATTATACTTGGGTCATGGACCAAAATGAGGTAGCTAGAGCAATCTCACTTCAAGGACAAATGCTGGAAACCTACACCTCACTCCTGCAAAGTCTGGATTCCAAATTGGAGACTATTACTACTATGCTCTCCTCACACATTGCAGAGAAAAACGCTGCTCCTGTTGCCACACAGTCTACCCCTGTTGCTAGTGCTGCAACCTCGTCTCCTGCTTCCTGCAGCATACCCCGGATACCATTGCCAAACAAGTATGATGGCACTACCGACTGTGGGGGTTTCCTCAACCAGTGCAGACTGCATTTCTGCAATGAACCTCATACCTTCCAGTCCCATCAGTTAAAGGTCAGCTTTATTATTTCCTTATTGAAGGATAAGGCCCTAGCCTGAGTTTCTCCCCTATTGGAACAAAGTGCTCAACTCCTGAACGATGCTGATACCTTTGTTTCTGCACTTTCTTCTGTGTTTGGATCCTCTGGTCGCACTTCTGCTGTAGAACACTCTCTCTTGGTTTTCCGCCAGAGCAATAGATCTGTGGCACAATATGCCATTGAGTTTCGCACCTTGGCACACGAGACCAGTTAGGATTGCAGTGCTCTGTGGGTGGCTTTCCAGGGATGTCTACATAAACGTATCAAGGATAAGCTTACTTATTGTGATCTTCCTTCTACCCTGGGTAAATGTATAGAACTTTGCATCAGTCTGGATTCACGCTTTCAGGAGCGACAAGCTGAGAGAGAGAACTTGCATAGTTCTAGGAATTTGTGGAGGTGGCGCCTACGGCTATCTGCTTTCAATAATGAATAAAGGAAACAAATATACTCTAGATGTTCTAATATGTTACCGTATCTCTTAAATAACGTGCTTAGAAGACAATGTATAACAAACTTATAACGTATCATATAAAAAAAACTTATACCATATCATATAAACATGTATTTATTAAATTACGGAAAAATATTCCATTGAGCGCTGGAGGTTACTAATGACTAATTCAGGATAAACAACTTAATACAATAAAAATAGTGAAAGTATACCGGTGTACAACAATCAATAATAGTGAATTGCCTTAAAAAAGTATCATTTGACACATCTGGCTCTAAAATGAATAGCAAAAATATGCAAAAAAAGGAAAAAATAAAAAATGATCTGGTTTAAAAACGAGTTCAGAATGGGGCACTTAATATCCCAGTAGTAACACTTTCCAATTTTGTTTTCAAATAGTTTTTTAGGTGATTATGTTGCAAATAAATATATTTAAATACAGAGTGTCCCTTTAAACTGTTTGTAGAGATTGCTTTCTTGCAATTGTGTTTATCTCCACTTGAAATCTTAAAATATAAACGTGGCTTAATATAGTCCTTTAAAATAATTCACCCCGTGAGTATTATGTACAAATAATCGTTGGTCTATTCTTACCCTGCTTCTCCAGACTTACTTGAATGCTGACTGCATGCCAAGACTCTTTACCGGACAAGGTGGGTGTTCAAAAATAATCGATCCATTCGTTCGTTACTTTACTTTTCCCCTGTTCGACCGGGCTCGCCCTGATAGTGGCGGCGTCCTTGGATGTGGCGGGTTTTCTTTCTAGCAACCAATCTTGTTATGGGAATCTTCTTTTTTCTTGTGTATACAAATACTACCTTTCGATGTTGTCTGTTTTAGAACAAATTAGCTGATCTCCTAATGCCTAATGCGAGTTTTTTCTTACTCACAAAATAGGCGGTCTTGGGAGTGTTAACGGTCAGTTTCCTTTTAACCCATTACTGTCTTTTTTCAAAGGAAAAGTTTTTTTGTTAAATTCAAGGTGCTTATTTTTCAAAATGGTGTTTTCGGATATAGAGCCACTCGGTTTGTTTTTTCATAGGGGTCTAATAGAACTAATAAATTATATCCATTTCATACTTTTATTGCTTTTGAGATATTCTGCCACTTTTCAATACTTTAATGTTCAAGTTATTATTGATTTCATTGAGCTTGTGTCTAATGATAGCAAGTCAATATGTGTCAAATTAAATCCTTTAAACTACATTATTTCTGAAATTGTTTATCAAATGTCATTATTATCAAATCGAATTTATGAATCATTCTCTCATATTCTAATATGTTACTACAATAAAACTAGCCTAATTAATATATTTATTAGTCTTATTCTATAATTTCAATAATATATTGGTTATTATATGTACGTTTTCTGTCTCATACCATATAACTTGTATAATGAAATCATAATTTCTGGTAATATGGAATAAACATTTTAATATAAAATTATGTGTGTGTACCCAAGTGTATAAATGATATGCCCTTTAGTTGCTTCTAGGGATATTGTTTCTTTAAACATCTTAAATGTTATAGAAATAGTGACAATATAAGGATAAACATTAGTAATATATCAGTTACTGGGAATAGAGACATATGTACTTAATATACAGAACTTCAAAAATATTAACCCCTAATCTGCTGCTCTGAACATTGCCACCACTATAATAAACATATTAACCCCTAAACCACCGCACTCCCGCATCGCAAACACTAGTTAAATATTATTAACCCCTAATCTGCCGCCTCCAACGTCACCACCACCACTATACTAAAGTTATTAACCGCTAACCCTAACCCTAACACCCCTAACTTTAATATAATTAAAATAAATCTAAATAAAAATGACTATCATTAAATAAATCATTCAGATTTAAAACTAAATACCTGTAAAATAAACCCTAAGCTAGCTACAATATAACTAATAGTTACATTGTAGCTATCTTAGGTTTTATTTTTATTTCACAGCTAAGTTTGTATTTATTTTTACTAGGTAGATTAGTTAGTAAATAGTTATTAACTATTTACTAACTACCTAGTTAAAAGAAATACAAATTTACCTGTAAAATAAAACCTAACCTGTTTTACACTATCCCCTAACATTGCACTACAATTAAATAAATTACATTAATTAAATACAATTAACTAAATTACAAAAAAATAAACACTAAATGACACAAATTAAAAAAGAAATCATCAAATATTTAAACTAATTACACCTAATCTAATAGCCCTATCAAAATAAAAAAGCCCCCCAAAATAAATAAAAACCCTAGCCTAAACTAAACTGCCAATAGCCCTTAAAAGGGCCTTTTGCGGGGCATTGCCCCAAAGAAATCAGCTCTTTTACCTGTAAAAAAAAAATACAAACAACCCCCCCAACAGTAAAACCCACCACCCACACAACCAAACCCCACAAATAAAATTATATCTAAAAAACCTAAGCTCTCATTGCCCTGAAAAGGGCATTTGGATGGGCATTGCCCTTAAAATGGCAATTAGCTCTTTTTCTTTGCCCAAACCTCTAATCTAAAAATAAAACCCACCCAATAAACCCTTAAAAAAACCTAACACTAACCCCCGAAGATCCACTTACAGTTTTTGAAGACCGGACATCCATCCTCATCAAGCCGGGAGAAGTCTTCATCCAAGCGGGCAGAAGTCCTCATTGAAGCTGGGAGGAGTCTTCATACAAGCGGCAATAAGTCGCCCTTAAGGTGGCCAGAAGTTTTCATCCAGTCGGCATCTTCTATCTTCATCCTTCCGATGTGGAGCGGCTCCATCTTCAAGACATCTGGCACGGAGCATCCTCTTCATACGGTCCCAGCCATACACTGAAGGTTCCTTTAAATTACGTCATCCAATATGGCGTCCCTTGAATTCCGATTGGCTAATAGAATTCTATCAGTCAATTGGAATTAAAGGGTAAAAAATTATATTGGCTGATGCAATCAGCCAATAGGATTGAGCTTGCATTCTATTGGCTGATTGGAACAGCCAATAGAATGCGAGCTCAATCCTATTGGCTGATTGAATCTCAATCCTATTGGCTGATTGCATCAATCAATAGGATTTTTTCATCTTTAATTCCGATTGGCTGATAGAATTCTATCAGCCAATCGGAATTCAAGGGACGCCATCTTGGATTACTTCATTTAAAGGAACCTTCAGTGTACGGCTGGGACCAAATGAAGAGGATGCTCCGTGCCGGATGTCTTGAAGATGGAGTCGCTCCACGTCGGAAGGATGAAGAGGATGCTCCGTGTTGGAAAGGATGAAGATAGAAGATGCCATCTGGATGAAGACTTCTGCCTGCCTGGAGGATGACTTCTTGCCGCTTGGATGACTTCTCCCGGCTTCGTTGAGGACTTCTGCCCGCTTGGATGAAGACTTCTCCCGGCTTGATGAGGATGGATGTCTGGTCTTCAAAAACTGTAAGTGGATCTTCAGGGGTTAGTGTTAGGTTTTTTTAAGGGTTTATTGGGTGGGTTTTATTTTTAGATTTGGGGTTTGGGCAAATAAAAAGAGCTAAATGCCCTTTTAAGGGCAATGCCCATCCAAATTCCCTTTTCAGTGCAATGGGGAGCTTAGGTTTTTTAGATAGAATTTTATTTGGGGGGTTTGGGTGTGTGGGTGGTGGGTTTTTACTGTTGGGGGGGTTGTTTGTATTTTTTTACAGGTAAAAGAGCTGATTTCTTTGGGGCAAGGCCCTTTTAAGGGCTATCGGCAGTTTAGTTTAGGCTAGTTTTTTTTATTTTGGGAGGCTTTTTATTTCGATAGGGCTATTGGATTAGGTATAATTTGTTTAAATATTTGATAATTTCTTTTTTATTTTGTGTAATTTAGTGGGGGGGGTTGTAATTTAGTTAATTGTATTTAATTAATGTAATTTATTTAATTGTAGTGTAATGTTAGTGTAAGACAGGTTAGCTTTTATTTTACAGGTACATTTGTATTTATTTTAACTAGGTAGTTAGTAAATAGTTAATAACTATTTACTAACTAGTCTACCTAGTTAAAATAAATACAAACTTAGCTGTGAAATAACAATAAAACCAATGATAGCTACAATGTAACTATTAGTTATATTGTAGATAGCTTAGGGTTTATTTTATAGGTAAATATTTAGGTGTTTTTTTTTAATTTTCAAAAAGCTTTATTGAATAGCTTAAAGTATACAATAGAAACATACCATAACACAAATCAATTCACATAAGTGTACAGAGTAGAATCAAGTTTTGTACATATCCAACATATGAATTATTTTTCTTTTCACATAAGATTCAATTGTATCCAATGGAACAACTTAATTTCTTTTGTACTTAGGGTAAAAGATCTCATAGGAGGTATTATCATCTCATATGCAAAGATCCTTAGAGCAATATAAATCAATACCGTAGCTGAGTATTGCAAGGATGTGTATTCCCTATGTTGCAGTTTAGATGTGTGATGTATGGTAATGATACATTACTCCCAGCAGAATCTGTGTAGCCTGCACATCACATGAGTACAGTACAGAAGTGAAAGAACAAAAGGCAGGAAAAGAGAGAAAGAAGAAAAGAGAAGAAAGGGGGGAAGAAGGGGAGATAAAAAAAGGGGGGAAGGGAGGGGAAATAGGGTAAGGGGTATGAGTACATCCAAGGGGGAAGGGGAAGGAACCAGTCCATAGAACTTAGTGGTTATTAAGTACCTGCAGGTACCTACGGAGGTTTAAGGAGCCACATGCTCCAGATCATCCAGTATTTGTTCATACGCTCAGTCGCGCTATAGTAGCCCTGCTCCATAGAAGCTAAATAGTCTATAAGTTGTGTTAACTGAGCCAAAGTAGGAGCCTCCATCTTTTTCCATGCCCTAGCAATACAGACTTTCACAGCAATCAGAATAACAGCTATTAACTTTTGTTGAGAGTTTGGCAAATCTTGTAGACCTATATGCAGAAGAGCCAGAGCAGGAGACCTGGGAAATGAAAAACCTAGGTCTGTGAGTAAGGAAATGTCTCGCTCCACAGAGGGGCAATTTTTTCACAGGACCACCATATATGAATATCAGAGCCCTGTTGACCTCATTCCCTCCAGCACTGCTGAGAAGCAGAGGAATAGATCTTAGATAGTTTAAGGGGAGTTAGATACCATTTTAGAAGGACTTTAAAGTAGGTCTCTAAGTGTGATACACAATGTATGGCCGATTTAGTAATTGTTGTTGCATGGTCTACGTCTTCTAGGGTAATCTGTACATTCATCTCACGACCCCAGGCCTTAATCTGCCATGGTATTGTCTCACTAAAATAATTTAGAAGGATTATGTAGTGATTCGTAAGAGGTCTTATAAGCTTGGTCCCTTGTGTCCATCTTTTTTCCCAGTTAGTGTTTTCCCTAAGATTTGTCTTTGGGAATCCCCAAGCCTGGCAATATCCCAATATTCTGTGGCTTTCAAACATAAGCCACCTGGGAGCCTCATCCACTCGGTCCACTATTTGCCTAGATGCCAGCATCCTCTTTTGGTGATAGAGGTCTCCTGTACAAGCAATGTTCCATGAGGACCAGTCCTGTACATGAATATTCTGAAGGCCTGTTAATAGACCCTGAAGACTGTGGATAGGTGAGGGGTGTGGAGCTATTCCCTTATAGTGTCTAAGTCTATTTAAGGTCTGGCAATTGTCAAGGATTATGCTGTTCGTGATTAACAGATCAGGGAGCCTATGTTTGGGAACCCAAATTAGGTCTTTTAGGTGAAGATATTTAGGAATGACAGCAGCTTCTATCAGAAACCACGCAGGTTTCTCTTCTTCATTGCTCCAACCAGTGATATGGGTCAATCTAGTTGCGTCATGATATAAGTATATATTGGGAAAAGCAATGCCGCCTCTGCATACAGGCCGTTGGAGAATACAATACGCCACTCTCGGTTGTTTGCCTTTCCACACATAGTTAATGAACAAGGAGTGGAACTGAGAGAGGTAGACTTTCGGAATAGTGAAAGGTATGCACTGAAAGAGGTAGAGGATTTTGGGCAAGATGGACATTTTCAAGGTAGAGATTCGTCCCATCCGTGAGATTTCCCTGAAATCCCACCTCTTTAGGAGTTTCTTGATTTCAGCGATCAATGGCTCAAAGTTGTGCTTAATGACCTTACTGATATCCGGGCCAAGCAGTATCCCTAGATGATTTATAAGTTCCGTATGCCAGGTGAAAGAGAATAAGGTTTTGAGGTGTGTCAGGGTCAGTGGGTTTATATTGATAGCCAAGGCTTCAGTCTTGAGTACATTTACTTTATAAAGACTTAGAGTCCCAAACAATTCTAGAGTCTTAAAGACTTCTGGTATTGAAGAGCTTGGGTTAGTTAACAAGACTGTTAGATCATCTGCGAAGAGAGCAATCTTCTCAAGCCTCTCACCCATCATTTCTCCTTCAATTCTTTGGGAGCATCTAATTTCTTGAGCTAGAGGTTCCATGGCTATCGCAAAAATCAAGGGCGAAAGAGGGCAACCTTGGCGGGTGCCATTCGCTATGGAAAAAGTTTTAGATCTAAAGCCTACTCCTCTAATAGTTGCAAAAGGCGCAGGGTATAGTGCTTGAACTATTTTAATGAATGGTGGGGGAAAGCCAAATGTCTTCAAAACCTGCCAAATGTACTGCCATCAGATCCTGTCGAACGCTTTTTCAGCGTCCAGTGACAGGGCCACAACTGAAATTCCCAGTTTAGCTGATTCCGAAAAGACCTGTAGCAATTTACGGGTATTGTCAGGCCCTTGCCTACCAAAGGTGAAGCCAACTTGGTCTATCTGGATTATATTGGGCAGCATATGGACAATCCTATTAGCCAATAGTTTAGAGTAAAGTTTTACATCTAAAATTATGAGCGGGATAGGTCTGTAACTGGTACAGTACAAGGGGTCTTTCCCAGGTTTAGGGATTGCAATAATAGATGCTTCCAGGAACTCTTTAGAGAAACTACCAGAATTGGCCACTTCAGTAAATAAGGAACATAAAATGGGAGCCAAGTGTAGTATGAATTCCTTATAGAAGGAGCCTGTACAGCTATCTGGTCCAGGAGACTTGTTTGGCTTGAGCTGGGAGATGACCTTATATATTTCCTTGCTGGTGAATAGAAGCAGAAGTGCGCTTCTTGCATCCTCCGAAAGTTCAGGGAGATCAAGGGTATCCAGAAACCCCTGAATCCTATTCGTAGGGGGTGTAGCTAAATTTTCTACCTCCTCTATATTATATAGCTTATAATAGTAATCGGCGAAGGCATCACCTATCGCTTCAGGTGCTAAGATTTTGGACCCATTAACATTTATGGCCTGAATCCTGGAATGAGCAGTCCTAGCATTAAGCTTCTGCGCAATTAGCTCATTCGCCTTATTGCCCTTATAATACATTAGTTGTTTAAATTTTGCTAAATTAGCTTTAACTTTATCTTGTTCCAGCTGGAGAATTTGCTGTCTAAGGATACCAATTTCATCTGACACGGAAACGGAAGGATTACTTCTGTTGTTTTTCTCTAAGTTTCTTAGGTTCACTACTAGTTGACCCAAAGGGTCTCTCCCTGCTTTTCTTAAATATGGAAAATTCAGAGATACAGAATCCCCTAATAAATGCCTTTAGCGCCCCCTATAGAGTTTGGGAAGAAGTCTGCTCTGGTTTATTGAATTGAATAAATTCCTCAAGCACTTTAGTAAGGGAATCCCGAAATCCTGGCTCTTCCCATAAAGAGTTAGGAAATCTCCAGGTGTGTCAATCTTTGCGGGCAATCGCTGGGAAAATATCAAAGGACACTGCATCATGGTCCGACCAAGTACAAAGATGTATACTAGAATCGGTGACCTCGTTAAGTAGTCTAGAATTCCTAAAAAAGGTCCAGCCTGGAATAAGATTTATGTGGGTTAGAGAAAAAAAGTAAAATCTCTATCTTCAGGATGACATGACCGCCAGACGTCATATAGATCATGTCTTGTAATCAAAGACCGAAATTTGGCTGCTGTAGAGCTAGTATAGGAATCAACTGATTTACCAGACATAAGTTTCTTATCTAGTTTAGGGTCCCCAACGACATTGAAGTTGCCACCTATTATAATGTGTCCCTGTCTTACCAATTTCCCCTTATTTAGGACAGTTGTGAGAAACTGTAACTGCTGTTGATTAGGGGCATATAAATTGACCAGAGTGTACAAATTAAGTTTACAAACACAGATAATAAATCTTCCATCTGGGTTTTTTTTTATAGGTAGATTTGGCTGAACTGGAGATCTTTATGTAGGAGTATTGCAGCTCCTCTAGTTTTGTCAGTGTAGGAGGCTGTAATGGGGTCTGGATACAAAGAAGACTTATTGTCATGCATATACCTTTAAGGAGATTGATCACCTGCTTGCATCCTCCCTATAAAGCCTTACCTTTCCCATAATTCATTGCTTGGTAATTTGAATCCTTGCTAGATTCACTAGCTGCTCTTTTGCCCAGCCGTTTCCTGAATTGAGGATTATGCTTTTGTATCTTTATCTCCCATTCGGATACAACATATCATTTCTTGCTAATACTGTGAGTATTTTGGGACTTCCACTCAGAAAGACTTTTACTCTAACTGCATTATTCTACAAATATGTGTAACTACGAACTAAAGGGATCATTCTAAACTTGTTGCAAATGTTACCTATCTAACTTCATCAGCTAACCCCCTGGTTCAGCTGCACAGCTTCAGTTGCAATTACCATTGTTTTTCAGTCTCACTATTTCCTTCCACTGTAATGCCGGATCTACTTTTCTGTGTTGCAGTCACACAGCCTGCTCTCCCCACTCTGTCTCAGAGCAGCACTGGAGCATAACGTTCCTCTCACTCTCTCTCGATCTGTTTAAGTCTCCAAGTTATAAATGAACAAAAGTAAGAACCGGACTTGCAGTTATTCTTATCACTCTGTCATATATGCAGACTTAAGTTATGTGTACACATTGGTTAACCGTTTCAGAAATGTTCACTCTTAATTACCTTTACAATGTAACTTACCTTGTAACAATTGTTGCTGTTAAATAGTGTGCTGCCAGAAGTGATTTACCAGTCTAGTTCTTATAAACACATCTAAAACACTACTTATATAGTAATTGCTTGCTTCACAAATTATGGATTATTTCAGTCATATTTCAGATCTGAATCAAGCTACAAAAAACATAATTTGAAAGCATAAATATATTATGTTAACCAAGTTCTTTGTATCTCTCATCTGCAAAAATAGATCCAACACTGCTGCTTAGCATTACATATTACCAAGCCTAAAAAATGGATCCTGCAGATATCACTACACACATGCAAAACCTTTCATAGAGAGTTGACCAATTAGGACAAGGGTTATGGGAATTGCAGATACAAAATGAAACATTGAGAACAGTAATTAAAGATACTGTAACTACAAAATCTGCTACTACAGATTCACATCCTGAACCCATTGTAAGCCCCCCAGACAAGTTTTATGGGGATAGATCTCAATTTCGTAGTTTTACAAATGCATGTTATTTGTTATTTGATTTAAAACCCAGATCTTACTATACTGACAAACAAAAGGTTCTCACAGTTATTTCCACCTAGATTTGGAGTTTGGCGTTAGCCGTGAAAACCAGCGTTAGAGGCTCCTAACGCTGGTTTTAGGCTACCGCCGGTATTTGGAGTCACTCAAAATAGGGTCTAACGCTCACTTTTCAGCCGAGACTTTTCCATACCGCAGATCCCCTTACGTAAATTGCGTATCCTATCTTTTCAATGGGATCTTTCTAACTCCGGTATTTAGAGTCGTTTCTGAAGTTAGCGTTAGACATCTAATGACAAAACTCCAGCCGCAGGAAAAAAGTCAGTAGTTAAGAGCTTTCTGGGCTAAAGCCGGTTTATAAAGCTCTTAACTACTGTACTCTAAAGTACACTAACACCCAAAAAACTACCTATGTACCCCTAAACCGAGGTCCCCCCACATCGCCGACACTCAAATAAAATTTTTTAACCCCTAATCTGCCGACCGCCACCTACGTTATCCTTATGTACCCCTAATCTGCTGCCCCTAACACCGCCGACCCCTGTATTATATTTATTAACCCCTAACCTGCCCCCCACAACGTCGCCTCCACCTACCTACACTTATTAACCCCTAATCTGCCGACCGCAAAGCGCCGCCATCTACGTTATCCTTATGTACCCCTAATCTGCTGCCCCTAACACCGCCGACCCCTATATTATATTTATTAACCCCTAATCTGCCCCCCTCAACGTCGCCTCCACCTGCCTACACTTATTAACCCCTAATCTGCCGAGCGGACCTGAGCGCTACTATAATAAAGTTATTAACCCCTAATCCGCCTCACTAACCCTATAATAAATAGTATTAACCCCTAATCTGCCCTCCCTAACATCGCCGACACCGAACTTCAATTATTAACCCCTAATCTGCCGACTGGAGCTCACCGCTATTCTAATAAATGTATTAACCCCTAAAGCTAAGTCTAACCCTAACACTAACACCCCCCCTAAGTTAAATATAATTTAAATCTAACGAAATTAATTAACTCTTATTAAATAAATTATTCCTATTTAAAGCTAAATACTTACCTGTAAAATAAATCCTAATATAGCTACAATATAAATTATAATTATATTATAGCTATTTTAGGATTAATATTTATTTTACAGGTAACTTTGTATTTATTTTAACCAGGTACAATAGCTATTAAATAGTTAAGAACTATTTAATAGCTAAAATAGTTAAAATAATTACAAATTTACCTGTAAAAGAAATCCTAACCTAAGTTACAATTAAACCTAACACTAGACTATCAATAAATTAATTAAATAAACTACCTACAATTACCTACAATTAACCTAACACTAGACTATCAATAAATTAATTAAATACAATTGCTACAAATAAATACAATTAAATAAACTAGCTAAAGTACAAAAAATAAAAAAGAACTAAGTTACAAAAAATAAAAAAATATTTACAAACATAAGAAAAATATTACAACAATTTTAAACTAATTACACCTACTCTAAGCCCCCTAATAAAATAACAAAGCCCCCCAAAATAAAAAAATGCCCTACCCTATTCTAAATTACTAAAGTTCAAAGCTCTTTTACCTTACCAGCCCTGAACAGGGCCCTTTGCGGGGCAAGCCCCAAGAAATACAGCTCTTTTGCCTGTAAAAAAAAAACATACAATACCCAAGCCCCCCAACATTACAACCCACCACCCACATACCCCTAATCTAACCCAAACCCCCCTTAAATAAACCTAACACTAAGCCCCTGAAGATCATCCTACCTTGTCTTCACCTCACCGGGTATCACACCGATCCGTCCAGAAGAGCTCCTCCGATGTCCTGATCCAAGCCCAAGCGGGGGGCTGAAGAGGTCCATGATCCGGCTGAAGTCTTCATCCAAGCGGGGCAGAAGAGGTCTTCCATCCGATTGAAGTCTTCATCCAAGCGGCATCCATCCGGAGCGAAGCGGCAGCATCCTGAAGACCTCCACCGCGGAACATCCATCCTGGCCGACGAATGAACGACGAATGACGGTTCCTTTAAATGACGTCATCCAAGATGGCGTCCCTCGAATTCCGATTGGCTGATAGGATTCTATCAGCCAATCGGAATTAAGGTAGGAATATTCTGATTGGCTGATGGAATCAGCCAATCAGAATCAAGTTCAATCCGATTGGCTGATCCAATCAGCCTATCAGATTGAGCTCGCATTCTATTGGCTGTTCCGAACAGCCAATAGATTCCATCAGCCAATCAGAATATTCCTACCTTAATTCCGATTGGCTGATAGAATCCTATCAGCCAATCGGAATTCGAGGGACGCCATCTTGGATGACGTCATTTAAAGGAACCGTCATTCGTCGTTCATTCGTCGGCCAGGATGGATGTTCCGCGGTGGAGGTCTTCAGGATGCTGCCGCTTCGCTCCGGATGGATGCCGCTTGGATGAAGACTTCAATCGGATGGAAGACCTCTTCTGCCCCGCTTGGATGAAGACTTCAGCCGGATCATGGACCTCTTCAGCCCCCCGCTTGGGCTTGGATCAGGACATCGGAGGAGCTCTTCTGGATGGATCGGTGTGATACCCGGTGAGGTGAAGACAAGGTAGGATGATCTTCAGGGGCTTAGTGTTAGGTTTATTTAAGGGGGGTTTGGGTTAGATTAGGGGTATGTGGGTGGTGGGTTGTAATGTTGGGGGGCTTGGGTATTGTATGTTTTTTTTACAGGCAAAAGAGCTGTATTTCTTGGGGCATGCCCCGCAAAGGGCCCTGTTCAGGGCTGGTAAGGTAAAAGAGCTTTGAACTTTAGTAATTTAGAATAGGGTAGGGCATTTTTTTTTTTTTTAATATTTTTTATTGAGGTTTTGCATATCAAACATAAAACATAATGCTCCTGTTTTTGAAAAAATAAAGAGAATACAGACAGAATTTAGCAAAACATTTTGGCAGTTATATAAAACATCAATGGTAGGCTAATGTAACCTCGATTTTTTAATACAATAGCATACATGACTGACCAGTTGAAAACATAGTTTTAGGCCCATTGGACCAGAATTGCAAAGAATAAAAAATAACTGATGGTCAGGTAAACAGCTCTATAGGAGCTTCAAAAATAGAAGGAATGTGTATATAGTGAGGGGGGGGATATTCAGCGGGTAAGCACCGCTCTAAATATGGGGGAAAGGGTAGAGGGCGGAGCCATAAAATATATTTGGGCTAACATGCTTCTCAGGCTGCTACTATTATATCTGTGTTTGATGAGTATCACTAAGTAGAGAGCCCAATCTGATAAAGGTCCCTGGGTTTTTGTGTATAAAATTATTAAGGTTAACTCCTGATATAGTTATATTCAAGGAGGGATATTAGTATGTATATAATCTAAGACGTAGGGGGCTACTAAATGAGCTCCTCTCCTAGGGAGATGCCAGCTATAGGCTATGTGGGAGAAGGGAGAATGGATATGACCCGCAGGCAACAAGTGCCGGCGGGAAAGGGAGGAGAGGGGCCCAACAAGTGATACATTTCAGGAGACTTGACCAATAAAGTTTATAGCAGTATAAGTCTCTAGGTTTGTGCCAGAAAATGGTGTGAGACAGTGGATCAAAGTCACTCTCCAAATACTTCAATCTTACTACTGGGGGTATAGAGTCTCCCCCTGCACAGTATATATATATTATGGAACAGCCAAATATAAGGGGGGGGAGGTGCTGATTAGAACAAAAGTATGAGTAAGCACGTGTACCCGGCCTAAAATTCCCAGCTGCGCCTAGTAAAATATAACAATGCTCAAACTCAACCTAATTTAAAGGCTATGTAGTAATAGAACAGAATACATTGTTTGTTATTAGTTTGAACTAGAAATTAACAGTAGTGTACACATGAAGCAACACAATTGCATGCAACCAAGTGGCGAGATAATATTGGATCTAGAATAGTGATATAAAAGGATATTGTGATAATATTTGAGCTAGTGACTCTATGTGTGGACTTAAATGCAAAGTTATATAAACAATTGAAGGCTAATTAGTACAATACATAACCAAGATACTCTGACCATATATAATATGTGTGACTCTCTGGAAGATTAAAGGGGCAATATATGCAGTTTATATAGCGTTGGGATAAAGGGTATGTACTTTCAGTCGAAGTAGAACTATATAAGATCTCTCTCAAACAGCATAGACACAGTAACAGTCTATGAGACTAAGTGTAGACAGCCTGTTATTAGCCAATTACCCTTTTAGTATCTAAATCACACTGTACCAATATGGAAAGGTGGTAGGTTTGTGATAATCATATTAAGACTAAAGCATAACAACAAATATAACAATATGGTATTAAACATAATATGCTATACTAGAATACTGTGCATAGTCCACTGAAAAACTGCATATTATAGAAGATTTCTATCTTGCTACTTAGGACTATGTAGGTCACCTAGAGAGCAAGCACTCCTACCAATATATCTAAAGTCAACAGACTATATGTGTCCCAGCAATCCTTTCTTTGGTTGTAGCTAAGTACTGCATGGTTATATTTTAGGTTAGTACAAATAATAACTAGGCTAGATGGTACTCCAAATATATGTAACTGTAGTATGTTATCACAACCTTAATTAAACAAGCAGATAACTTCCAGAAAACAATAACATAACAACATTGAGATCTATATATATGGCAAACTTCTCTGACAATTTCCAGTGAAATTATAGGCATACAAAACTGTCTCAAAGTGGGTTCAGCTCACAGTATCTGTAATGTCATTTGAGCTTTCCCATACTTCTAGGCAACGATGTAGTAGCAAAAATTATCAAGAGCAAAGGAGCCGTTCCGCTCTGGAAAAGAAGCCAGATGTATCTGGGTATACTGCCATCATAACATTCCCCAGTGCTAGTACACCTCAGTAGGGGGCAAGATAGTTCATCAGGTTCTTAGCTATCAAATAACAGTGTCCCCGGTAAAGTGAGTCGTCATCTCAACATTTTTCTTTCTGATGTCAGTCATATAATAGGGACTTTGTATTTGGAAGGTGGATAAACATTAGCCTTAACCAATTCCCTTACGGGTGTAACGCTTCTTACCTCCACATATGTTCTTAAGTTGGATCAGAGCCCCTGATAATGAAAACTGCAGGTGCGCAAAAGATTCTGAGGTTACAGCGGGTACTACCATACCCGATCGAATGTAAGGGATTCCACTTGTAGGGTCGATGAACAGATTCACACGCCATCTTGGGAGAGAACGACCCTTGTGGGCATAGGGTAATAACAAAACCCAGCTTTGAGCACATCTCTGACTCAAATACAGCCCCGTGCATTGAGCAGAGACTGGGAAGCTTAGGAAGTGTGGCTCCGGAGCCACATCTAGCTGAGTCTCATGCAGCGGTAACATATCAAAAGCTGAATCGGCTGAAGCACGGTCTTCATACGCTCCTAACTGAGTCTCAACCATACAGGACCGCACAGATAGGGAATCCACAACATGACATATTCCCTGCAATTGCTTTTTATGCTTTGGACGGCCAACTTTCAGCTCTGTGAGGTACACTGGTAGTAAACAGGGATGTTTTTCAGGGCTGTGCGACTCCAACGAATAAACAATTCCACTACTGGTCTCATTAGGTAGGAGAGCCCGGTCCGATGAAAGTGTATGTCGTGTGAGGTGTGTTACATCCTCAGACCCCTCTGATAGCTTCCTCTCACCTCGGATGGTCGCCTCTTGGATACACAGCTTCAGGCTGTCAAATCCATCCTGCATATCTTCTTCGAATCTTAGTAGCATCTCCCGTATTATAGCATAGGAGTTCTCCATTTTGTGGAGACACGTGGGTTGCTAGATGTGGAAAAATCAGCAGTAAAATATATTTTTCGTCTTCGTCCGTGTTCTGTTGTATAGTATAGGATCTTATAAGCATCTATGTCGAAAGATAGTTAATATTTATTAGATAGTCCCCAAATTTAAGATTTAAAGCCAGGAGCTTTCTATACACACGTCTGGATGTATCGGCAGTAGGCTCCGCCCCCCGGGTAGGGCATTTTTTTATTTTGGGGGCTTTGTTATTTTATTAGGGGGCTTAGAGTAGGTGTAATTAGTTTAAAATTGTTGTAATATTTTTCTTATGTTTGTAAATATTTTTTTATTTTTTGTAACTTAGTTCTTTTTTATTTTTTGTACTTTAGCTAGTTTATTTAATTGTATTTATTTGTAGCAATTGTATTTAATTAATTTATTGATAGTGTAGTGTTAGGTTAATTTTAGGTAATTGTAGGTAGTTTATTTAATTAATTTATTGATAGTCTAGTGTTAGGTTTAATTGTAACTTAGGTTAGGATTTCTTTTACAGGTAAATTTGTAATTATTTTAACTATTTTAGCTATTAAATAGTTCTTAACTATTTAATAGCTATTGTACCTGGTTAAAATAAATACAAAGTTACCTGTAAAATAAATATTAATCCTAAAATAGCTATAATATAATTATAATTTATATTGTAGCTATATTAGGATTTATTTTACAGGTAAGTATTTAGCTTTAAATAGGAATAATTTATTTAATAAGAGTTAATTAATTTCGTTAGATTTAAATTATATTTAACTTAGGGGGGTGTTAGTGTTAGGGTTAGACTTAGCTTTAGGGGCTAATATATTTATTAGAATAGCGGTGAGCTCCGGTCGGCAGATTAGGGGTTAATACTATTTATTATAGGGTTAGTGAGGTGGATTAGGGGTTAATAACTTTATTATAGTAGCGCTCAGGTCCGCTCGGCAGATTAGGGGTTAATAAGTGTAGACAGGTGGAGGCGACGTTGAGGGGGGCAGATTAGGGGTTAATAAATATAATATAGGGGTCGGCGGTGTTAGGGGCAGCAGATTAGGGGTACATAAGGATAACGTAGGTGGCGGCGCTTTGCGGTCGGCAGATTAGTGGTTAATAAGTGTAGGCAGATGGAGGCGACGTTGAGGGGGGCAGATTAGGGGTTAATAAATATAATATAGGGGTCGGCGGTGTTAGGGGCAGCAGATTAGGGGTACATAGGGATAATGTAAGTAGCGGCGGTTTACGGAGCGGCAGATTAGGGGTTAAAAATAATATGCAGGTGTCAGCGATAGCGGGGTGGCAGAATAGGGGTTAATAAGAGTAAGGTTAGGGGTGTTTAGACTCGGGGTACATGTTAGGGTGTTAGGTGCAGACGTAGGAAGTGTTTCCCCATAGCAAACAATGGGGCTGCGTTAAGAGCTGAACTCGGCTTTTTTGCAGCCCCATTGTTTCCTATGGGGGAATCGTGCACGAGCACGTTTTTGAGGCTGGCCGCTTGCGTAAGCAACTCTGGTATTGAGAGTTGAAGCTGCGTTAAAAATGCTCTACGCTCCTTTTTTGGAGCCTAACGCAGCCTTTATGTGCACTCTCAATACCAGAGTTATTTTTATGGTGCGGCCAGAGAAAAGCCGGCGTTAGTTTTTCGGGTCGTTAGCGACAAAACTCCAAATCTAGCTGTTCTTTTTTACGTGCTGAACCAAGAGCATGGGCAAATACATTCTATGAGACGAATGACCCTATTCTAAATTCATTAGACTCCTTTTTTGCAGCCATGGCAAATCTGTATGATGATCCGCAAAAACAATTAACCGCTGAAAATAATTTGCGATCATTTAAACAACTAAAAAGGCCAGTAGAGGAGTATATTTCAGATTTCAAAAGATGGGCTATGGATAGTGAATGGAACAATATAAGTTTAAAAAACCAATTTCGGTTAGGCTTGTCTGAAGCTTTAAAAGACGAGTTAGCTAGAACAGAGCTCCCTGAAACTTTAGAAAAGCTTATGACACTATCAATATCAATTGATAGGAGATTGAGAGAGAGGAAAAAAAAGAGGGGGATAGTAGACATACCCAAACATAAACAGTATATACCCACACAAAAATCCTCAGAAGAACCAATGGACATTGGCGTGGTTAGAGGACCACTTACACCAGAAGAAAAGGCCAGAAGGAAGCTGAACAATCTATGTCTGTATTGTGGATCAAAAGCACATGGATTGAAAGACTGTCCTAATCTCTTAAAGAATAAAAGAGGTAAAATACACCAGAATTATTCAATGTTCAATTCTCATATTGCTACTTCCCATTACTGTTCTCTTTCTGTTATTTTACAGTGGGACCATCATCAGATTAAGGTTCAAGCCATCATTGATTTTGGCGCATCTGGTGCTTTCATTGATTGTTCTGTTGTTAACATTAATAAAATACCCACTATAAAAAAATCTTCTCCGGTTGTTTTGCGGGTTTTTGATGGCACTTCCTCCTCATAAGGACCTATCACTACACATACCATATCACTTCTTGTTTCAACTCATGAAGGGCATAGTAAGTATTTATCCTTTGATGTTACTACCTCACCTCTATTCCCTATAGTACTAGGGTTGAATTGGTTGCGTACACATCAACCCCATATACAATGGTCTGACCTATCACTCACATTTCCTTCACAATATTGCAAAAAGCATTGTTATTCTCACTGTAATTTATCGGAAACTAATACTGAGACCATTCCTAAAGTATACCATAACTATCTAGATGTGTTTGATAAAAAAGAAGCGGAGACACTTCCTCCGCATAGGAGTTATGACTGCCCAATTGAACTCCTACCTGGTTCCCCAATTCCGGTTGAACGTATTTACCCTCTCTCACAGCCTGAGTTAAAAGATTTAAAGCAATATCTTGATGAAAACCTCAAAAAAGGGTTTATCACACCCTCAACCTCTCCAGCAGGGGCTGGGATGTTCTTTGTTCAGAACAAAGATGATACACTAAGACCTATTATAGATTACAGGGCTCTGAAGAAAGTTACTAGGAAAAACAGGTACCCCCTCCCACTCATCCCTGAATTACTGGAAAGACTATCCTCTGCTAAAATATACACCAAATTAGATCTCAGAGGTGCCTATAATTTGGTTAGGATACGTAGTGGGGATGAATGGTTAACAGAGTTCCGTACCAGTATGGCCTATTTGAGTACAGGGTCATGCCATTCGGGCTTTGTAATGCCCCTGCGACTTTTCAGTTTTTTGTTAATGATATTTTTCATGACCTTCTAGATGTATATATGATCATCTACCTAGATGATATCTTGATCTATTCACAAACTTTAGATCAACATATTCAACATGTCAGGACTGTATTGGAGAGGTTAAGAAGGCATCAATTATTCGCAAAGCCCGAGAAGTGTTTATTTCATGTCACAGAATTGTCCTTTCTTGGTTATCGGATTAGTCCACAGGGTATTAAAATGCAAGATGACAAGGTGTCCACCATAACCAATTGGCCAACACCCACATCTAAAAAACATGTCCAAAAATTTCTTGGATTTTCTAATTTTTATAGGAAATTCATCAGTGGATTTTCCTCCATTGTGAAACCACTCACTAGATTAACAGGAAAAAATACAAAATTCATTTGGACCACTGAAGCTGTAGACGCCTTTCAGTTACTAAAAAACAAATTCACTACTGCACCTATATTGCACTTCCCGGATCATACTTTGCAATATGTTCTCGAGGTTGATGCAAGTGACTACGCAGTCGGTGCTATCTTTTCACAGAGACAGTCTATAGAGACACCTCTACATCCAATAGCCTTTTATTCCAGAGCTATGACAACTTCTGAATTAAATGACCCCATAGGGGAAAAAGAGCTCCTTGCCATAAAAACCTCATTGGAGCATTGGAGGCACCTTCTAGAAGGCACAGAGAAACCGATAGTAATCTATACTGATCACAAGAACATCGAGTATCTACAAACAAATAGAACTCTCTCCGCGAGACAAGTTCGTTGGAGTCTATACTTCACTAGATTCCATTATATCATCATTCACCGTCCAGGTTCTCGTAATGGAAAGGCTGACGCTCTGTCTCGACTGCCTGTCTCTCTAGCATCACTTTCTAAACCCTCAACTGTAATACCGACAGAACAAATCATTGCCTTAAATAGCACCATTCAGGACCAAATACGTACTGCCCAAGAAAATGATACCGACCTTCCTCGTTTGTCCCTGAGAAAGGATACTGATAATCTGCATTATCATGATAATCTCTTATATATTCCTCCATCTGAACAAGACAAGGTAATCCATCTAGTACATGATACACTACTTGCTGGACATCCTGGCATTAAGAAAACAGCGGAACTTCGCTCTTTTTGGTGGCCTAGGATGATTGACAAGATTTCTGCTTACATTAGATCATGTCCTACCTGTGTTCAAACTAAACCTCAGAAACATAAACCATATGGGTTGCTTCTATCTTTACCCATACCCTCTTCACCATGGTCTGAAGTAGCTATGGACTTTATCGTCAAATTGCCTAAATCCTCTAATCACACCACAATCCTCGTTGTCATAGACCATTTCACTAAAATGGCACATTTTATTCCTACGTCTAAATTACCTTCAGCTTCTTTAACTGCTCAATTGTTCCTCACCAACATTGTAAAACTACATGGACTTCCTAAATCAATTACTACAGACAGAGGATCTCAATTTACATCCAGATTCTGGAGACAATTGTGCACAACTCTTGGGATCACAAGGAACCTATCCTCTGCCTACCACCCACAATCCAACGGCCAGACAGAAAGGGTAAATCAGGTACTTGAGCAATATTTAAGATCGTATTGTTCTCACCAACAAACATCCTGGTTTGATTACCTACCCTATGCTGAGTTCACATATAATAACACAATCAACTCATCTACTAAATACACTCCATTTTTTGCGAATTATGGATTCAATCCTGCCTTTCATCCATTTTCAAATCATTCAAGCAACTTAGTGTCTGTTCAAGAACTCACTAAAAGCCTCTCACAGATCCACACCAACCTCAAAACTAATATCGCTGAAGCTCAAGGACAACAAAAACATTACTACGATCTTAGACATAGTAAACCACCTGAGTACAAAAAGGGTGATAACGTTTGGTTGTCAACCAAACATCTACGATTAAATGCTCCCAGTAAGAAAATGACTTCCTTATTCATTGGTCCCTATCAAATTACTCGTGTAATTAACAGTAATGCTGTTACATTGGATCTCCCTAGTGAATTACGAATTCATCCGACGTTTCATGTCTCCTTACTGAAGCCCTATACTCTCATTAGGGGTGAACCATTACCACTCAAACATTCTGTTATCACTGATCAACTTGACTATGAGGTCGCTGACATTTTGGACTCAAGGAAACAAGGGAGACTTCTTGAATACTTGTTTCATTGGAAGGGTTACTCTCATGATGAGGACTCCTGGGAACCCTCCACGAATCTTTCTGCCGATCGCTTGGTTGCCTTGTTTCATAACAGACACCCTGATAGACCCTCTCCTTGAACCCCGGAGGGTTTCCTTTTGAGTGGGGGTACTGTCATGCATATATCTTTAAGGAGATTGATCACCTGCTTGCATCCTCCCTATAAAGCCTTACCTTTCCCATAATTCATTGCTTGGTAATTTGAATCCTTGCTAGATTCACTAGCTGCTCTTTTGCCCAGCCGTTTCCTGAATTGAGGATTATGCTTTTGTATCTTTATCTCCCATTCGGATACAACATATCATTTCTTGCTAATACTGTGAGTATTTTGGGACTTCCACTCAGAAAGACTTTTACTCTAACTGCATTATTCTACAAATATCTGCAACTACGAACTAAAGGGGTCATTCTAAACTTGTTGCAAATGTTACCTATCTAACTTCATCAGCTAACCCCCTGGTTCAGCTGCACAGCTTCAGTTGCAATTACCATTGTTTTTCAGTCTCACTATTTCCTTCCACTGTAGTGCCGGATCTACTTTTCTGTGTTGCAGTCACACAGCCTGCTCTCCCCACTCTGTCTCAGAGCAGCACCGGAGCATAACGTTCCTCTCACTCTCTCTCTCGATCTGTTCAAGTCTCCAAGATATAAATTAACAAAAGTAAGTACCGGACTTACAGTTATTCTTATCACTCTGTCATATATGCAGACTTAAGTTATGTGTACACATTGGTTAACCGTTTCAGAAATGTTCACTCTTAATTACCTTTACAATGTAACTTACCTTGTAACAATTGTTGCTGTTAAATAGTGTGCTGCCAGAAGTGATTTACCAGTCTAGTTCTTATAAACACTTCTAAAACACTACTTATATAGTAATTGCTTGCTTCACAAATTCTGGATTATTTCAGTCATATTTCAGATCTGAATCAAGCTACAAAAAACATAATTTGAAAGCATAAATATATTATGTTAACCAAGTTCTTTGTATCTTTCATCTGCAAAAATAGATCCAACACTGCTGCTTAGCATTACACTTATACAGATGAGGCAGGTCTATAGTCCAATGAGTCTCCTGAAGGAGCAGGACATCTACTTTAAGCCTTTTGCCATAGGCCGTCAATAGACTGCGCTTACCAGGTGAATTTAGACCCTTAGTATTTAAAGTAAGGAATCTCATAGAGGTCTCCATAGATGAAACGAGGGCCAAGGGTTAGGGAGAGGGAAAAAAAAGGGGGGGGAAGATGAAAAGAGAGTGAGAAAAGGGTGAAAGAGGAAGGAGGAAGAGGGCAAAGTAGAAGAGTGAAAATTAAAGATTAGAAGTCAAAGATAGTAAGAGTGTGATGATTGTTACTAAAGGAGTCAGATGTACGAATATTGAACAAAAGTATGAGAAATATAGGGATTCGTAGTGATCCACAAGTTTACATCCGTAAAATTTAAAATAGTGTTGGGGGGGGGGGAGGCAAGACTAGAATAAGAAGGCCTTGTTTAAGATAACCAATTGTTTGGAAAAGGAGAATTGAGAAAACTTT
The DNA here is from genome assembly GCF_027579735.1 of Bombina bombina. Classification (NCBI taxonomy): domain Eukaryota; kingdom Metazoa; phylum Chordata; class Amphibia; order Anura; family Bombinatoridae; genus Bombina; species Bombina bombina. The sequence continues at coordinate 949,154,339 of NC_069504.1, forward strand.
GTAAAAATGTATTCTCTATTAGTATATTAGATGTGTAGAAATGGCAGTAGGAGAAGCAAGTGCCCTCCCTTAAATATTATATGTATAAAGTGTCTAGTATGGACCTAGATGTATATATTAAAGAACCAGTGACTCAAGGCTTTTAAGCCTTAGAGACCCCCACCCTCAAGGCATGAGCTACTGTGATATCAGCAGGCAGATTCACCCATACTAACTTTCTGTACCTGGTCCATTGTGCTCTTGTAAAATATCTCACCAATGCATTGATCCTGAAACTAAGGGCAACAGTACTCTTGGGGCATCAAGCTACCCCAAGGAGACTAAATATGCCTCTGAAAACAATCAAGACCCCCAAGGGGATCAAGACATTGATGGTGTCAGTGTAGAGCTAAGATGCTGTGGGGAAAGCAAATGAGGCAACCATTATATTAAGAGTCATAGAAATATACCTTAGAGCATGTCTAAACAATATCATGTGACACCAGTAGGATCCGATTAGTTTAGGGAGGTCAAAATCTTTGTGGAATATTGTGGGGATGTTTGTGCTGCTAGATGTATGTTCCGCTAGTGTCTTTAGGAATAGTAACAATCTATGAGGGTTAATTAACCTGATGATAGTTAAGAACAAAGATAATAATATTTAGGTAAAGGTGTCTCCTGCTCCCAGCTCGATTTCCCCACAGAACACGGCAGCATCACCTTTGATAGTTAACCAGATAATGATAGGGGAGCTGGAATATCAGCCTGCTATCCTGTCCCATGGGGAAAGCAAACCCAAAAACACGAAACACCCACGGCTAGATTTAGAGTTCTGCGGCCAAAGGGGTGCATTAGCTATGCTGGCTTTTTTTCTCCTGCACCTTTTAAATACCGCTGGTATTTAGAGTTCACAGAAGGGCTGGGTTAGGCTCCAAAAAGGGAGCGTAGAGCATAATTTACCACCACTGCAACTCTAAATTCCAGCGGTGATTACGGACGCGGCCAGCTTCAAAAACGTGCTTGTGCACGATTCCCCCATAGGAAACAATGGGGCTGTTTGAGCTGAAAAAAAACCTAACACCTGCAAAAAAGCAGCGTTCAGCTCCTAACACAGCTACATTGTTTCCTATGGGGAATACTTCCTATGTCTGCACCTAACACCCTAACATGTACCCCGAGTCTAAACACCCCTAACCTTACACTTATTAACCCCTAATCTGCTGACCCCGCTATCGCTGACCCCTGCATATTATTATTAACCCCTAATCTGCCGCTCCGTAAACCGCCGCAACCTACATTATCCCTATGTACCCCTAATCTGCTGCCCCTAACACCGCCGACCCCTATATTATATTTATTAACCCCTAATCTGCCGCCCCCAACGTAGCCTCCACCTACCTACACTTATGAACCCCTAATCTGCCGACCGGATCTCGCCGCTACTATAATAAATGTATTAACCCCTAATCCGCCTCACTCCCGCCTCAATAACCCTATAATAAATAGTATTAACCCCTAATCTGCCCTCCCTAACATCGCCGACACCTAACTTCAAGTATTAACCCCTAATCTGCCGACCGGAGCTCACCGCTACTCTAATAAATTTTTTAACCCCTAAAGTTAATTCTAACCCTAACACCCCCCTAAGTTAAATATAATTTTATTCTAATGAAATAAATTAACTCTTATTAAATAAATTATTCCTATTTAAATTTAAATACTTACCTGTAAAATAAACCCTAATATAGCTACAATATAAATTATAATTATATTGTAGCTATTTTAGGATTAATATTTATTTTACAGGCAACTTTGTATTTATTTTAACCAGGTACAATAGCTATTAAATAGTTAATAACTATTTAATAGTTACCTAGTTAAAATAATTACAAATTACCTGTAAAATAAATCCTAACCTAAGTTACAATTAAACCTAAAACTACACTATCAATAAATAAATTACATAAACTTCCTACAATTATCTACAATTAAACCTAACACTACACTATCAATAAATTAATTAAATACAATACCTACAAATAAATACATTTAAATAAACTAACTAAAGTACAAAAAATAAAAAAGAACTAAGTTACAAAAAATAAAAAAATATTTACAAACATTAGAAAAATATTACAACAATTTTAAACTAATTACACCTACTCTAAGCCCCCTAATAAAATAACAAAGACCCCCAAAATAAAAAAATGCCCTACCCTATTCTAAATTAAAAAAGTTCAAAGCTCTTTTACCTTACCAGCCCTGAAAAGGGCCATTTGCGGGGCATGCCCCAAATAATTCAGCTCTTTTGCCTGTAAAAAAAAACATAAAATACCCCCCCAACATTACAACCCACCACCCACATACCCCTAATCTAACCCAAACTCGCCTTAAATAAACCTAACACAAAGCCCCTGAAGATCTTGCTACCTTATCTTCACCATGCCAGGTTCACCGATCTGTCCACCAAAGTCTTGATCCAAGCCTCCGAAATCTTGATCCAAGCCCAAGCGGGGGCTGAAGAGTGACGTCCATCCTCCGGCTGAAGTCTTGATCCAAGCGGGCAGAAGAGGAAATCCGGACCGGCAAACATCTTCATCCAAGCCGCATCTTCTATGTTCTTCAATCCGATGATGACCGGCTGATCTTCAAGACCTCCAGCACGGATCCATCCATCTTCACCGACGACTTCCCGACGAATGACGGTTCCTTTAAGGGACGTCATCCAAGATGGCGTCCCTCGAATTCCGATTGGCTGATAGGATTCTATCAGCCAATCGGAATTAAGGTAGGAAAATTCTGATTGGCTGATGGAATCAGCCAATCAGATTCAAGTTCAATCCGATTGGCTGATCCAATCAGCCAATCAGATTGAGATTGCATTCTATTGGCTGTTCCGATCAGCCAATAGAATGCGAGCTCAATCTGATTGGCTGATTGGATCAGCCAATCGGATTGAACTTGAATCTGATTGGCTGATTCCATCAGCCAATCAGAATTTTCCTACCTTAATTCCGATTGGCTGATAGAATCCTATCAGCCAATCGGAATTCGACGGACGCCATCTTGGATGACGTCATTTAAAGGAACCGTCATTTGGCGAGTAGGCGTCGGTAGAAGAGGATGGATCCGCGTCGGCTGGAAGATGATGGCTCCGGAAGAATGAAGATTGAAGATGCTGCTTCATAGAAGACTTCATCCCGATGATGGACTTCTTCAGCGCTCGCTTGGATCAAGATTTCAGCCCGATGATGGATTTCTTCAGCCGCCGCTTGGATCCAGACTTCAGGCGGAGGATGGACGTCACTCTTCAGCCCCCCCTTGGGCTTGGATGAAGATTTTGGAGGGTCTTCTGGACAGATCGGGACCCGGTGTGGTGAAGACAAGGTAGGGAGATCTTCAGGGGCTTAGTGTTAGGTTTATTTAAGGGGGGTTTGGGTTAGATTAGGGGTATGTGGGTGGTGGGTTGTAATGTTGGGGGGGTATTGTATGTTTTTTTTTTTACAGGCAAAAGAGCTGAATTCTTTGGGGCATGCCCTGCAAAGGGCCCTTTTCAGGGCTGGTAAGGTAAAAGAGCTTTTCTATTTTAATTTTAGAATAGGGTAGGGCATTTTTTTATTTTGGGGGTCTTTGTTGTTTTATTAGGGGGCTTAGTGTAGGTGTAATTAGTTTAAAATTGTTGTAATATGTTTCTAATGTTTGTAAATATTTCTTTATTTTTTGTAACTTAGTTCTTTTTTATTTTTTGTACTTTAGTTAGTTTATTTAATTGTATTTATTTGTAGGTATTGTATTTAATTAATTTATTGATAGTGTAGTGTTAGGTTTAATTGTAGATAATTGTAGGTATTTTATTTAATTAATTTATTGATAGTGTAGTGTTAGGTTTAATTGTAACTTAGGTTAGGATTTATTTTACAGGTAATTTGTAATTATTTTAACTAGGTAACTATTAAATAGTTATTAACTATTTAATAGCTATTGTACCTGGTTAAAATAAATACAAAGTTACCTGTAAAATAAATATTAATCCTAAAATAGCTACAATCTAATTATAATTTATATTGTAGCTATATTAGGGTTTATTTTACAGGTAAGTATTTAGCTTTAAATAGGAATAATTTATTTAATAAGAGTTAATTTATTTCGTTAGAATAAAATTATATTTAATTTAGGGGGGTGTTAGGGTTAGGGTTAGAATTAGCTTTAGGGGTTAAAACATGTATTATAGTAGCGGTGAGCTCCGGTCGGCAGATTAGGGGTTAATACTTGAAGTTAGGTGTCGGCGATGTTAGGGAGGGCAGATTATGGGTTAATACTATTTATTATAGGGTTATTGAGGTGGGAGTGAGGCGGATTAGGGGTTAATAACTTTATTATAGTAGCGGTGAGCTCCGGTCGGCAGATTAGGGGTTAATAATTGTAGGTAGGTGGCGGCGACGTTGGGGGCGGCATATTAGGGGTTAATAAATATAATATAGGGGTCGGAGGTGTTAGGGGCAGCAGATTAGGGGTTCATAGGGATAACGTAGGTGGCAGCGGTGTGCGGTCGGCAGATTAGGGGTTAAAAAAATTTAATAGAGTGGCAGCGATGTGGGGGGACCTCGGTTTAGGGGTACATAGGTAGTTTATGGGTGTTAGTGTACTTTAGAGCACAGTAGTTAAGAGCTTTATAAACCGGCGTTAGCCCAGAAAGCTCTTAACTACTGACTTTTTTCTGCGGCTTCAGCCATGACTCTAAATATCGGCGTTAGAAAGATCCCATTGAAAAGATAGGATACGCAAATGGCGTAGGGGGATCTGCGGTATGGAAAAGTCGTGGCTGCAAAGTCAGCGTTAGACCCTTTCATGACTGACTCTAAATACCAGCGGGCGGTAAAAACCAGCGTTAGGAGCCTCTAACGCTGGTTTTGACGGCTACCGCCCAACTCTAAATCTAGGCCCCAGTTTTGTGGGTGAGGGAATATACTTGTATTTTAAATGTTGGTCTTGTATGGTTAAGACAATATGTAAACATTTACCACATTGAGCACCAAATATAATGTACCGATGGGTTACCTTCAGAGCCCTATCCGACAGCACTTCCTAGGCCAACAGGGGGCCACAAGAAGACTAAGTCTAATTCGATACGCTGTCCAATCTGGCAAAGGAGGCAAGACATGAGCGTTTTCATGGCATAGCAGAAAACGAACAGAGCATAGATTACACAAACAAACTGGAAACAAGTTAATGAAGATCCCCTGAGCAAAAATAAAGCTCAACCTATGAAGAATAACAAATAGTATCTATAAGGTCTTTCTGAGAGTCCCGGTAGATGTCTGACGAACTTTTTCGTCTAAGGCCTGTAACAAATAATGCATGATGCTTCCTGAGATATGCAGGAAGAAGATCATAATATGCAAATAGTAACCACATAGATCATCTAGTATAATTTACCAATGGCTTGCTTTTAGAGCCCCAAATAACAGCGCTTCCAGGCCAACAGTGGGCCACAGGAAGACTGAATCCCTCAGATTATGCTGTCAAAACTGGCAAAAGAAGCAAGACATGAACTTTTACATAACAGAACATAAAACACATAAAGAAAACATAACAGCAGGAACATATAGTGTATAAACATACTTGACTAGAGCTTGTGGAAGCTCCCTGAGCAAAAGTAAGGCTTAGCATGTGAAGATTAATAAACCATAACTATAAAGTCTTTCTCATAGTCCCAAAAGGTGTTTTAAGGGGCACTTTATATCTTAGTTCTGCAGCAAATATTGCACGATTCTTCTAAGGGTATATTGTGAGAAGAAAGGCCTACAGAAGGGGCAGGCCTAAGGGGGGAAAAAAGAATAACAACAGCACAGTTCAATTATTGAGGTCTATACTTATCCGCTCATCCCGGAGAAGAATCCCTGGAAATCGAACTTCTTTTACTCGGATGAGGGCGTTGTGGGAGAGGGTTCCATTTATCTGCAGTCAGACGAAGCTGCGAAGGACTGAAGGAAGAATGAGCAGCAGAGGCCTCTGCCTTATCCCATTTTTTTAAAAGATCTTCACCTCTCACTGGAGAATCGATTGGGAAAAGAGATCCCTCCTTGTGGATAATTAACTTAGTGGGATATCCCCATCTATATTTTAATCCTCTCGTACGTAGAGATTGAGTCAGCTGACGAAAGGTGTTCCTCTTCTGAAGGGTGAACTGTGAAAGATCCGGGAATACGTGATTATGGCTTAAAGTCTCTGGTAGCTGAGGTTTAGTAAATGCTGCCCTCATAAGTTGCTCCTTATAGGTAAAAAAATGAAACCTCGCAATGACATCTCTGGGCTTGTCTTTGGAAGCATTTCTACCCCTTGGAATCCAGTGTACTCTGTCTATCAGCATGTCATTGGGTTCTGAAGGAGGAGCCAATGAGAGACAAAAGTTCTTGACATAAGACTCTAATTCGGCCTGCAAAATCTCCTCGGATATGTCCCTAAATCTAACGTTGTTACGGCGTGACCTATCTTCTAGGTCCACCACTTTCTGTTCAACTTCTGAAATATAATCTGCAAGGTTGTGGGAATGGGCTATTATGTTTTGCTGTTCAATCGCCATGTCCTCCTGCTTGCGCTCCAGTGCCTCTGTCCTTTTCCCCATTTCTGCTAAGTCCTTTTTAAGGTCCGCTACTGAAGACTTGATAGTAGATGTCAGATTGTCCTGGAGGTCATTCAACCTCTTAGTTAGAGTATCAACAATATCAGGCCTATAGGAGGGCTCCATTTCTTCTTCCCTTTGTTGGGACATAGGTGATTTGGGGCTATTAGACCTCTCTTGGCAGGCGTGAGGTGACACTGCTCCTTTAGAAACAGTCGGATCTTTAAGTTTAAAGTGATCTGCTACTGAATTTCTAGACCTGGTTGTTGTTTTCCCTTTATTCTTGCAGGGTTGAGACATTGCTTATATAAAGCTGAGAAAAAAAAGAGAAGGTAAAGAAAGTCTTATGCCTGGCCTCAGCCAGATAATGGGAAAAGAAATGGGGGAAGCACTTAGTTTCTGGATCTCATCCAACAGCAGAGTATAAATATCTAGCTAGGGGAGGGTACCCCAGCTCAGGCCCCTCTAGCCCTGCATAGTAGTTAAACCCTTATCTTTAGGAATTAGGGAATATGATAACCCAAACACTGCAAGGGCAGTATAACTAGGCGTGGGGGTAATAGGTACCTTCACAGAGCAAAGCACTAGGGCATAGAAAAAAAGAAGAAAAAATATATTTTCTCTCTACATGCTTTTAAGTGTACACAAAGACAAAATATATGAGGATATAAGATGATGGCTTCTATTCACCTCCCTTAGGGCTGTAGTGCTGATGTAGTAATATCAAAATAAGACAGTCACTGTAGCTTGTGTCTCAATAAAAGTCAATATAAGAGGTAAAAGGCTGAATCTAGCAGTCCAGGACTATGTATCCCTTAATATTAAGGCAAGCAATTTGCTACTTACAGTCTGCCACATGGGATGCTTCTGAAAGTGCTGTGCCTTAAACGCTGTTAAAAGGAGTTCCAGCCAATATTAATACCTCTCACAGGGCTGATGGTGGTCTGGTATTTCTCAGAAGGGATCCTGTTGCTGCTGGATAAACTTTTTCCTTTGTGGCCTGCTCACAAGTGCTGGTGTAGGCCGCAGCCGCGGCCTTTCCTGAGAATTGATCTGGTTCTCCTAGGCGGCCTGGTGTAGCATCCAATTTTTTTTTTTTTTAAAATGGACAGAAAACAGCCTCAGATGCCTCTACTAACTGCCCCAGGTGTTTTGTGGGCAATTTCGCCTAGTTTAGGGAGGGTTAAGAGGCTAAAATTCACTTTTATGGCCAGAGCTCTGTCTCAACACATCCAAACAGTTATGCTGCAGGCTCTGCCCTCAAATATTTAGTTTTAAATAGGTATTAGTTAGGTAATAATTTTAAGTTTTATTTAGATTTATTTTAATTATATTAAAGGGACAGTCAAGTCCAAAAAAAACTTTCATGATTTAAATAGGGCATGCAATTTTAAACAACTTCCCAATTTACTTTTATCACCAATTTTGCTTTGTTCTCTTGGTATTCTTAGTTGAAAGCTAAACCTAGGAGGTTCATATGCTAATTTCTTAGACCTTGAAGACTGCCTCTAATCTGAATACATTTTGACCACTAGAGGGCATTAGTTCACATGTTTCATATAGATAACATTGAGCTCATGCACGTAAAGTGACCTAGGAGTGAGCACTGATTGCATGTCAAAAGAACTGAAATAAGGGGTCAGCAGAGGCTTAGATTCAAGATAATTACAGAGGTAAAATGTGTATTATTATAACTGCGTTGGATATGCAAAACTGGGGAATGGGTAATAAAGGGATTATCTTTCTTTTTAAACAACAAAAATTCTGGTGTTGACTGTCCCTTTAAAGTTAGGGTTAGGGTTAGACTTAGGGTTAGGTTTAGGGGTTAATATATTTATTTAGTGTTAGTAATGTGGGAGGCCAGGGGTTTAGGGTTTAATAACTTTAGTATAGTGGCGGCGACGTTGGGGGCGGCAGATTCGGGGTTAATAAATTTATGTAGGTTGCGGCGACATTGGGGCGGCAGATTAGGGGTTAATAAGTGTAATGTAGGTAGCGACTACATTGGGACAGCAGATTAGGGGTTAATAAGTGTAGGTAGGTGGGGGCAATGTCGGGGGCGGCAAATTAGGGGTTAAAGAGTGTAATGTAGGTGTCAGCGATGTCAGGCGCAGCAGATTAGGGGTGTTTAGACTCAGGGTTTATGTTAGGGTGTTAGGTGTAAACATAACTTTTCTTTCCCCATAGGAATCAATGGGACTGCGTTACAGAGCTTTACGCTCCTTTATTGCATTTGTTAGGCTTTTTTTTAGCCGGTTCTCCCCATTGATGTCTATGGGGAAATCGTGCACAAGCATGTAAAACCAGCTCAAAGCAGCGCTGGTATTTGTGTGCGGTATGGAGCTCAATGCTGCCATATTGCCTGCTAACGCTGGGTTTTTGCAAACCTGTAATAGCAGCGTTATTAAAGTTGAGCAATGGAAATAATAAAGTTATTACCGAGCCGCTCATAATGCAAAACTCGTAATCTGGCCGAATCAGTGCTAACTCAACAGGGAAGAGCACACTCAGCTAGATTAGATAAGTTATGCACGCTATAGGGAAATTAAAGAACGCAAAAAAAGTTGCGTTATTTAACCCTCTATATCGCTGCCATTACACGTTTTGAAACAGCCGCCTTGTGCGTGCGATATGGTGCTTTTTTTTTTTAGGGAAAAGAGCTGATATCTTTGGGGCAATGCCCCACAAAAGGCCCTTTTAAGGGCTATTGGTAGTTTATTGTAGGCTAGGGTTTTTTTTATTTTGGGTGGGCTTTTTTATTTTAGGGCTATTCGATAAGGTGTAATTCTTTTTTATTTTGGATAATTTCTTTTGTTATTTTTCGTAATTTAGTGTTTGGTATTTTTTGTAATTTAGTCTTTTTTATTTTTTGTAATTAGATAGTTTGTAATTTTTAGAGTAGTGTTAGGATTTCTTCAATGTGTAGTTTAGTTTTATTTAATTGGTAGTTAGTTTAATTTTAGTTTAATAATTATAATAGTTTCTTTGTTAGTTTAAACTTAGTTATTTTAATTTGACAGGTAAGTTTTAATTTAATTTAAGTTAGGGAAATTGTAATTTTAATATAAAGTTAGGGGGCGTTAGGTTTATGGGTTACTAGTTTAATTTAGTTTATTGTAATGTGAGGGGCTTTTGGTTTAGGGGTTAATAGTTTACTTTAGTATATTTCGTTGTGGGGGGCTTGCGGTTTAGGAGTTAATAGGTTTATTATAGTGGCGGTGGTGTAGGTCTTAATAACTTTAGTACAGTGGGGGCGATGTGGGCGGATGGCAGATTAGGGGTTAATAATATTTAAATAGTGTTTGCGATGGGGAGGGCGGCGGTTTAGGGGTTAATAACTTTATTATAGCAGTGACGATGTTGGGGAGCGGAGGAATAGGGGTTATTACATTTTATTAGTGGAGGCGAATATTTAAATAGTGTTTGCGATGCGGGAGGGCCTCGGATTAGGGGTTGATAGGTAGTTTATGGGTGTTTAGTGCACTTTTAACAACTTTTAACACTTTAGTAATGAGTTTTATGTTACAGTTTTGTAGCTTAAAACTCATAACTACTGCTTTTAGATTGCGGACTGGATCTTGTCTGTATAGGGTGGAACACACTTTTTTTAGCCTCACCGCAAAACTCGTAATGGCAGCGCTATGAAAGTCCGATGAAAAAACGTAATTTTTATGTGTGCAGGACTGATGGTACAGGCTAAAAGGCTTATGGTATAGCTATACCGACAAGACTTGTAATGGCTGTGGTGCTGTTTTAATGCTGAAATGACCCTTCTTTTTAGCGTTAAAACACGAACGAAAAACTTGTAATCTAGGTGAATGTTAGCTATATGACACACATGAACTAACACTGTCTATCCTGCTCGCTTCCAGCTGCTTTCCGGTTATTGCAGTGATGCCTCGATATGGAGGCATCCTGCAATAACCTTTGGTAGCCATCCGATGCAGAGAGAGACATTCTGTGGCCCTCTCTGCACCGGAGATCGGTGGCTTTCCTCGTTGGTGGGTGGGAGCAGACTTGGGTGGCGGCCATCGATGGCCCTGTTCATGCGGAGGGTGGTGGGATCATGGGCGGGGATGGCCGGGGGTGCGCAAGGGCGCACGCGCGCGCACGGGAGGGTGGGGGCGGGCGCGTGCACAGGGAGGGAGCGGATGGGAACCCCTACACTACAGAAAAAGCTATAATAAAAAATGTTGAAAAAGTTTTTATTTTTACTTTTAATCCCTATCAGTGAGGTGGTGTGGGTTTGTCTGTGTGGGGGGGGGAAGCTACACTACAGGAAAAAAAAACAAACAAACAAAAAAAAAACCTTTTTTTGCAAACTGGGTACTGGCAGACAGCTGCCAGTACCCAAGATGGCCCCCAATAAGGCAGATGGGGAGGGTTAGAAAGCTGTTTTGGGGGGGGGGATCAGGGAGGTTGGGGGCTAAGGGGGGATGCTACACTGCAGAATATGTAAATATGCTAAAACAAAATTAGAAAAAAAAACTTTTATTTTAGTACTGGCAGACTTTCTGCCAGTACTTAAGATGGTGGGGACAATTGTGGGGTGGGGGAGGGAAGGGAGCTGTTTGGGAGGGATCAGGGGGTCTGATGTATCAGGTGGGAGGCTGATCTCTACACTAAAGCTAAAATTAACCCTGCAAGCTCCCTACAAACTACCTAATTAACCCCTTTACTGCTAGCCATAATACACGTGTGATGCGCAGCAGCATTTAGCGGCCTTCTAATTACCAGAAATCAACGCCAAAGTCATATATGTCTGCTATTTCTGAACAAAGGGTATCCCAGAGAAGCATGTACAACCATTTGTGCCATAATTGCACAAGCTGTTTGTAAATAATTTCAGTGAGAAACCTAAAATTGTGAAAAATGTAACGTTTTTTTTTTTATTTGATCGCATTTGGCGGTGAAATGGTGGCATGAAATATACAAAAATGGGCCAAGATCAATACTTTGGGTTGTCTACTACAATACACTAAAGCTAAAATTAACCATACAAGCTCCCTACAAGCTACCTAATTAACCCCTGCACTGCTGGGCATAATACACGTGTGGTGCGCAGCAGCATTTAGCGGCCTTCTAATTACCAAAAAACAATGCCACAGCCATATATGTCTGCTATTTCTGAACAAAGGGGATCCCAGAGAAGCATTTACAACCATTTGTGCCATAATTGCACAAGCTGTTTGTAAATGATTTCAGTGAGAAACCTAAAATTGTGAAAAATTTAAGTTTTTTTTTAATTTGATCGCATTTGGCGGTGAAATGGTGGCATGAAATATACCAAAATGGGTCTAGATCAATACTTGGGGTTGTCTACTACCCTACACTAAAACTAAAATTACCCAAAAAAGCTCCCTACATGCTCCCTAATTAACCCCTTCACTGCTGGGCATAATACACATGTGGTGCACAGTGGAATTTAGCGGCCTTCTAATTACCAAAAAGCAATGCCAAAGCCATATATGTCTGCTACTTCTGAACAAAGGGGATCCCAGAGAAGAATTTACAACCATTTATGCCATAATTGCACAAGCTGTTTGTAAATAATTTCAGTGAGAAACTGAAAATTTGTGAAAAAATTTGTGAAAAAGTTAACGATTTTTTTGTATTTTATCGCATTTGACTGTGAAATGGTTGCATGAAATATACCAAAATTGGCCTAGATCAATACTTTGGGATGTTTTCTAAAAAAAAATATATACATGTCAATGGATATTCAGAGATTCCTGAAAGATATCAGTGTTCCAATGTAACTAGCGCTAATTTTGAAAAAAAGTTGTTTGGAAATAGCAAAGTGCTACTTGTATTTATGGCCCTATAACTTGCAAAAAAAGCAAAGAACATGTAAACATTGGGTATTTCTAAACTCAGGACAAAATTTAGAAACTATTTAGCATGGTTTTTTTTTTGGTGGTTGTAGATGTGTAACAGATTTTGGGGGTCAAAGTTAAAAAAGTGTGTTTTTTTCCATTTTTTCCTCATATTTTATAAAACTTTTTATAGTAAATTATAAGATATGATGAAAATAATGGTATCTTTAGAAAGACCATTTAATGGCGAGAAAAACGGTATATAATATGTGTGGGTACAGTAAATAAGTAAGAGGAAAATTACAGCTCAACACAAACACTGCAAAAATGTAAAAATAGCCTTGGTCCCAAACGGACAGAAAATGGAAACGTGCTGTGGTCATTAAGGGGTTAAAACTGCATAACCTATCTGAATCATGAAAGTTTAATTTTGACTAGGCTGTCCCTTTAAGTAAAAATGTTGGACGCTGCAGACAAGTTACTAATATTTTTTTTATTCTCAGCATATATAAAGGAAAAAAATATAAACACCTATAAAAGTTCAAGGAATCTAATAAAAAAGACAAATCTGAGATTTAAAGTTTAATAAAAGGGTTTCTAACCCTTTCAAAACACCAATAATAATAGGTTTTGTTAGGTTTACTATTTATAATAAAAGACATAGCCCTTTGTGTGCAACCATTCACCCTTCCTGTAATACTTCAATATTCTTTTCATAAGGCTGTACACTAGAGACACCTGTAGTAATAAATATGTCTTACAGCATATGCAAAGTAAAAGAGCTTTATAGCAGCTACTAGTGGATGCACTGCTATTAGTACAATATTAGTGGAAAACTGCTATTATTATATGTATGATATATGTGTTGTATTTTCATGACCCAGTGCAATAATATCATATTACCTCATAACCTATCCCTGTGTTTAGTCTGAGAATGTCGTATTTGCGATAGAGCATAACATAGCATTGAGGATCAGATTATGGGGCATATTTATTATTGTGTGAGCGGACATGATATGAAGTAGCGTATTATGTCCGCCGCACATCGATATGCCGACAGCATACGCATAGTTCTTGTGAACTGCTGGTGCAATTCTGCCCGCTGCAGATTCGCTGCTAGCAGGGGGTGTCAATCAACCCTATCTTATTTGATTGGGTTGATTTCTGTCCGCGGCCTCAGAGTAGGCGGACAAGTTATGGAGCAGTGGTCTTTAGAAACAAGGGGCATCAAGCTCCATACGAAGCTTGGTAAATATGCCCCTATGAGTGGAGCACAATCTTAAAGGGACACTGAACCCAAATTTTTTCTTTCATGATTCAGATAGAGCATTACATTTTAAGCAACTTTCTAATTTACTCGTATTATCAATTTTTCTTTGTTCTCTTGCTATCTTTATTTTAAAAGCAGAAATGTAAATCTTAGCACTCAGCCCATTTTAGGTTCAGCACCAAGGATAGTGCTTGCTTATTGGAGGCTTACATCTACCCACCAATAAGCAAGCATAACCCAGGTTCTCAACCAAAAGTGGGCTGGCTCCTATGCATCACATTCCTGCTTTTTAAATAAAGATAGCAAGAGAACAAAGACAAATTGATAATAGGAGTAAATTAGAAAGTGTCTTAAAATGTTATGCTCTGTCTGAATCAAAAATTTGGGTTCAGTGTCCCTTTAACATGTGCTTGTAAAGGTGACCGCAAGCTTGCGGTTTCACTTTGCGCTAGAAATCATTAACCAGAGATCAGATCTCTGCCTGCACTTGTAATACCAGCGCACATTTAGATACACTGGTAATACTTAGTAGAGTGCAAATATTGCACGCAACGCAATATTGCCCTCCACTTGTAATCTAGCCCTTAAAGGGACAGTATACACCAATTTTCATATAACTGCATATAATAGACTGTACTATAAAGAATAATATGCACAGATACTGATATAAATATCCAGCATAAACCCATTTTAAAACTTACTTAGAAGCTCCCAGCTTAGCTCTGTTGAAAAGGTTACTGGAACACCAACTGCAAGTGGGAAATATGAGACCCTTCCCCCTTCCTCTGCATATGAAAAGGCTCTTTACACAAACAGGAGTAAGCTGGAGGAGAAATACATCAGTATTCTCATAAAACTTTGGGGCTTGGTTAGGAGTCTGAAAATCAGCACAATGTTATTTAAAAATAAGCAAAATTATACATTTAAAAAAAAAAAAAAACCTTTATGGGCTATATAAATAGTTCATCTACAAAACATTTATGCAAACAAAAATCTAGTGTATAATGTCCCTTTTAGCAGCAACATGCCAAGAACATGGGACGTCCTATCACAGACTTGTCCCCGGTCATCCTTACGGTACACGCTCAAACATAAAAACTCAGATCAGAAATATGTCCACAGTATCATAGCAACCACAAACATTTGGCCAGATGCAGAATAGAAGAAAAAAAAAAAAAAGTAGGGTCCAACAAGAGGCATGTTGCAACCCATAGTTTAAAGAACTCTGACCTATACCATGAGTGACCACAGACATTAGTGGGTTTATCAGACAGATATGCTTGTGTGCCTAGTGCAAGTTAAATGTTGCAATATGCTTGAAAGCAGTATTCATTGATATAAAGCATTTTTTTATCTCAGGCCAAAACTGTGGTTTTGTTAAAATATATCAATTCAAAGCATGTCTAAGTTATATTATCACTATTGACTGGCTGAATAAGCAGTTTGGGATGTACTGGTCAGCACTCATTTATCTCCTGAGAGATCTCAATCTACCTTCCTAGATCTACTAGGGAGCTACTACTGGTTAATTTTTAAACTGCTTTCTACAAACTGCAAGACAGATAATTGATGCAGTTGTGAAATGAGTAATATGTATATTTGTATAAATGTATTTCAAGATTGGAGAATAAAATTATTAGGAAAAACTGTTATATGCATCAAGATGTCTATCTTTTTAAAGAACCTATTAAATCTGTTTCCCTACAGGGTTTAGCAGCTGTTCAGTTTAACAGATACTTTCTTAAACTTCAGGATTGAATATTTATAATATTGTTTCAGCAGCTTTTTCTAAAGGAAACCATCATGTACCATCCAAATGCTCAGTGCTCAAATCTTCAGTTGAATCTTTCTTGTATTATTCTTCATCAAATGTAAGATTGCAGCTATGTGTGGGAGGAAAGCAGTGAGAAAATAAATAGAAAAAAAAAAACATTTAAATAACTGACATAAATTCTTTTAAAAAATCTTAAAACCCAGGTTGGAAAGAAATTATCTGATTTCTGATCTGTATTCAGACTAGTTGCAAAATATATATCAACTGCACAAAAAGCCAATTGGGATCACAAAAACACATATTTTTCTTAAACAATTTAATAAAATGCACTACCCAAAGTAATACACTTTAAAGAAAATATATTTTCTTTCTTTTAAATGTTAAAAATATGTTATTTTCTTTTCTGTGAAAGTTCTGAAAACTACAAAAACATGTCAGTCAGTTCCAGCCTGGCTGTTCTTTGTCAGAGATGGGAATGAGAAAGGAAAAGTGCAGACAGTGAAAAAGCAATGTACTGCTCAATACACTATATATATATATATATATATATATATAGGTTTAGAAGAAAGAAAAACGAGGAGCTGCAGACTCTTTTCCAAAGTGGGTAATTTAATAAGCAGACAAGTGAAAGACACAGTCACAGTGTGCAGGGCTGGATCTGACGCGTTTCCCGCATGCTCATATATATATATATATACACTATAATTATGTTTACTAATTTCATTTGACGTTTGAAAACCTGCATGAAAGCTACTATTTGCAAAATAATTAAAAATGTTGATGATCTATTAACCATATGATAAACCTCTGTTTTCCTGTTATTTTAAGATGGAACCTCTATTTGTCTATCTCCCTTATCTATTGCTGCCAAAATATTATATTCTTCATAACTTCCATTAAACCTTTGTTCCAGAATCTTAATTTGTTCTTCATAATCTACTAGGCTAGATACATTACTACTAATTCTTAGGCATTATATATTAACTGGGGACTGAATGAGATGCTAGCCAGTGTATTTACAGATGGGTTACCTTCCTATTTACATTACTTTTTGTAACATGTAACCCACTGCATATATTTTATATAAGAATGGCTTTACTAAAGAATTGTTCTACTCAAGAGCTGGATCACATATCTCATAGGGCATCTTGCTATTCAGCAAACCAATATAATTTGTCTGAACTTGTATAGTATATGGAGAACTCTTTGTTTGTTGCAGTACTTATATTATATACATGATAATAAATTACTTTGACTGATTGAAAAAAAACCCAGTTGTTTGAGGTCTATTTGTTTGTATATACTGTTTAGGGTTTCTTTCTTATCTTATATTTCAGGTCAGATCATTGGTTTAGAGATGCATCTATATTGACTCTAGAATCCTCTACACATGAACAGGTTCTGTTTGTATATCTTTTGTAAGTACTGTAGTAGGAAGTTGCCTTCATAAGTACTGTCTGTCAAATAGGTATGGGGGTGGTTAGGTGATTAAGGCCTACTAAATGCTAAACAACCATAATCACCTAATCAACACCCATACAGGTATGGGGAGAGGGGTTTAGGCGATTAAGGCCTACTAAAGGCTAAAAAAATAAAAAAAACCGAATCAACCCCCAAACAGTATGGGCTGGTTAGGTGATTAAGGCCAGCTAAATGCTAAAGAGCAATAATCACCTAATCGACGCCAAAACAGGTATGGGGGATAGTTAGGCGATTAATGCCTACTTAATGCTTAACAACAATAATTACCTAATCAACCCCCATATAGGTATGGGAGAAAGTTCATTGAGTTTGCCCTAAACTGCCACCTTCCAATGCAAACTAAGCCTACACTACTTAATACTTAACCCCCCTCTAAACTAAACCCCCTAAGTTACAGAAAAAGAAAAAGAAATCTAAATTACAGTAAAATAAAAAAGTCTAAGTTACAGAGAATTAAAAAAACAGTATCCAAATTAAAAAAGCCATTATACCTAGCACTAACCTACTTGCCCCATAAAAAATGAAAACCACCAAAAACAAAAAAACCTAACACTAAATTTAAATTATGATAACAATTGAAAGGGTTTTTATAGGGCATTGCCATATAGCTATTACAGTTCTTTTTCATTTAAATATTACACCCCAATCTACAATAAATATAAGCCCTAACCCCCCAAAATAATAAAGGCTGACTACAAAACCTAACCTAAAAATTGAAATTTAAAATAAAAAAATACTATTCTTTAAAATAAAAAAACTCACCCCAAAAAAGACCTAACTAAACCAGGCCCATCTTTGTGGTAGCGGAGGCAGACTTCAGCGAGCTCTTCCACTGCCTCTTCTCTACAATATTCATCAACACCGGGGCCTTTTCATACAGGGTCCAGGCGCAAGGGGCCCCATCTTCGCAGCGGTGGAGGCAAACTTCGGTGGCTTTTTCCATCACCTCCACTCCGCAATATTCATCAACAACAGGGCCTCATCGAGGGTCCAGCCGCTGGGGGCCCATCTTTGTGGCAGCAGAGGCAGAATTCGCCGGCCTCTTCCACCACCTCAATTATGCTTCTAAATTATCTTTCATTATTCTATTGGGTGATAACAATTTAAAATAAATAATATCTTGCTATTGGCTGATTTTTAATCAGCCAAAAGGGATAGGCTGGTTAAAAATCAGCCAATAGGGATAAAGTGATACCCCTATATAAAGGAGTTACATGCATCCTGGAATTCAGTGTGTAGCGGCGACCGCATGAAGAGGAGGGCTCTAGGAAGAGAGCTACAGACTTGAGGATAGAAGACGTGGATGATGGGTCCTCAAAGACCCGGGATAAAGAGTGCTCAACATCAGGTCAAGAGGAGCTAGACTTTCACATGGTGAGTTTGAACTTTGGGTTTAGTTAGTACTTTTTGGGGGGTGGGATTATATTGTAAAGAATAGGATTTTTTATTTTAAAATTAATTTTTTATAATAGGTTTTGTAGTTATGCTTTATTCTTTTGGGGGTTGGGGGTTACTTGTATTGTAGAGGGGGTGATATTTATTTACATGTAAAAGAGCTGCATTCAATTTAGGGCAATGGTTTTCAAACCTGTCCTCAGGTCTCCCTAACAGTCCAGGTTTTCTGGATAACCTTGGATGAGAGCAGGTAAATTAACCAGGTTTACTAATCAGCTGATTATTTCACCTGTGCTCCAGTTCAGATATCCTCAAAGTGTGGCCTGATAGGAAGGCCTGAGGACAGGTTTGAAAACCATTCATTTGGGGAAATGCTCTTTTTTTGGATACTGTCTTTTTGTTTTTTCTGTATTTATTTTTCAGGGGGTTAGGTGTTAGGTCAAGTAGGGTTAGTTTGCATTGGGTGTTGGTTTAGGGGTTAATAGTGTAGGGTACTTGTGCTAGTAGTGGTATATGGTTTAATAGTTTAGATGGGTACTTACGGTGGGCTAGTGGCGATATAGGGGTTAATAGCTTAGATCATCTTTAGATGGGTACATGTGGTGGGCTAGTGGCGGATAAGGGGTTAACTCCTTAATGACCGGATCATTTTTCAATTTTCTTACCGTTAGGGACCAGGGCTATTTTTACATTTCTGCAGTGTTTGTGTTTAGCTGTAAATTTCCTCTTACTCATTTACTGTAACCACACATATTATATACCGTTTTTCTCACATTTAAATGGACTTTCTAAAGATACCATTATTTTCATCATATCCTAAAATTTACTATAATTTTTTTTTTATAAAATATGATGAAAAAATGAAAAAAACACACACTTTTTCTAACTTTGACCCCCAAAATCTCTTACGCATCTACAACCAACAAAAAACTTAGTAGCACTTTGCTATTTCCACACAATTTTTTTCTCTCAAAATTTACAATAGTTACATTGTAACACTGATATCTGTCAGGAATCCCTGAATAACCCTTCACATCTAAATATATTTTTAGTAGACAACCCAAAGTATTGATTTAGGCTTATTTTGGTATATTTCATGCCATCATTTCACCGCCAAAAGCGATCAAATAAAAAAAATGGTTAACTTTTTAACAAACTTTAGGTTTCTCACTGAAATTATTTACAAACGGCTTGTGTAATTATAGCACAAATAGTTGTAAATTATTCTATGGGATCCCCTTTGTTCAGAAATAGCAGTCATTTATGGCTTTGGCATTACTTTTTGGTAATTAGAAGGCCGCTAAATGCAGCTGCGCATCACACTTGTATTATGCCCAGCAGTGAAGGGGTTAATTAGGTTGCTTGTAGGGAGCTTTTAGGGTTAATTTTAGCTTTAGTGTAGAGATCAGCCTCCCACCTGACACATCCCACCCACTGATCCCTCCCTGACCCCTCTCAAATAGCTATCTTCCCTTCCCCACCTCATAATTGTCACCGCCATGTTAAGTACTGGCAGAAAGTCAGTATAAAAATAAAGGTGGGTTTTGATTTTTTTAAGATTTTTTTTAAAGATATTTTTTTATATATTTTTTCTAAAGTGTAGGATCCCCCATTACCCCCAACCTCCCTGATTCCACCCCCCCAAACAGCACTCTAAGCTTCCCCCCTCGACTTATTAGCTGCCATCTTAGGTACTGGCAACTGTCTGCCAGTACCCAGTTTACAAAAAAATTGCTCTTTTTTATATAGATAAATAAAAAACCCATTTTCTGTAGTGTAGCTGCCCCCCTCAATACCCTACCCCACTCCCCCTCCCAGATTCCTTTACCAATATATATAAACCCTTCTTCCTTCTTCCCTTTCACCCATAGTGTAGAGGCATCTACCCCCCCCGCGCATGCGCTCCCGCCCCATGTGTACACCCCACCTCACCGCGCACACGTGCATGCTCCAAGACCCAGAAGGTACCAGCGATGGGCCACCCAGCGCCTCCCTCCAAGCCCTCCCATGCCACCAACGATCAGCACTATTGCTGGCCGATGCAGAGAGGGCCACTGAGTGGCTCTCGCTGCATCAGATGCTTAGAAAAGGGTAATGCAAGAAGCCTCAATATTGAGGCATCGCTGCAATACCCTAAAGGCGTCTGGAAGTAATCAGGATCGTTTCCACTGCTTGAAACCCCAGAGGACATGCCAGGCATGTCCTTGTTCATTAACAACCTTTTTTTGTAGGACGTGCCTGGCACTTCCTTGATCGTTAAGGGGTTAATGGTGTAAGGTAATTGTGCTGGGCTAGTGGCTTTATAGGGGTTAATAGTTTAGATGGGTACTTGCTGTGGGCTAGTAGTGGTTTAGGGTTAATAGTTTAGATCATCTTTAGATGGGTACTTGTGATGGGCTAGTGGTAGTATGGTGGTTAATAGTTTAAATCATCTTTAGATGGTTACTTGTGGTGGGCTAGTGGCAGTATATGGGTTAATAGTTTAGATGGGTACTTGTGGTGGTCTAGTAGCTGTATAGGGGTTAATAGTTTAGATCATCTTTAGATGGGTACTTGCAGTGGGCTACTGGCGGTATAGGGGTTAATAGTGTAGGGTACTTGTGGTTGGCTAGTGGGGTGGTATAAGGATTAATAGTTTGGATGGGTACTTTCGGTGGGCTAGCGGCGATATAGGGTATAATAGTTTAGATGATCTTTCGAGGGGTAATTGCCGTGGGCTAGAAGCGGTATAGGGGTTAATAGTTTTGATATCATGTATTAGGGTTCTTAACACAACTATGGTCTAGATTATAAGACTACAAAAAAGTTAGCACTATTGTAAATTAACAGCGCTTGAGCACAATCCATGCAGTTTGTATTTTTGCACTCATATTACCAGTATAAAATGTACAAAACAAATTTTTATTCTCAAGTAATAGTCTAGAGCACATTAAAATCTGCATGTTGGATTGTTCAGGTAAGCTAAAACCCTCACATAATATAATACTTTTATGGGGCCCGCACAGTAAATTCTATGTTGCATATCACTCAAGCGATAAGTCGAAGGGACTGCAAAAGATCAGGTCATGTAGGGGAATTCTTTATTTACTTCAGTACTATACTATCTGTACCAAAACCCCATGTATTGTTGCAGATGGTTCCCATGGTAATGTCTTACCCTGGAATTAAACCAGGGTCTCCAGCTTACTGAGCTGTTGCTCTCCAAGTGTGCCACTTTGAATTTTGTGCTTCAAGTTTGTTATTTTGGTTACCTTATATTTTCTTTTTCTGTAGATCCACCTATCTGCAGCTTCAGGTCATTATCACTCTCCTGCACCCTATTCAAAGCCAATTCCTTTCCATCAGGCTTTGCACATTTTATAGAGCCTTGCATCTGGGTGTGCTGATACTGTCTGCTGTTTGTTGTATTCTGACCTTATTGAATTGCCCTTATTTTTGCCTGGCCTACAGATTTTAACATTTTTGCCTGTTTACTGACCTTTCTTGCTGCCTCATGATTTTGTACCACTATTACCTGATTTTATCTTGGTGTTGTTGTCTATGTTTATTGCCTGCTGCTTTTGTACCTTATACCATAATCTGAAACCTGACCTTGGCTAAGTATAACTACTCCTTTGGTGTTTTTGTTAGGGTGTTGTTCCTGGCTGCATCTGCAGTAATGCTTTGGTGGATATCCCTTGCTAATCCTATTCTGTAACCTGCAAAAGCCTTTACCTGATCCTGACTAGTGGCCAGGATGGTTAGTGAGGAGACTTAAGTGCCTGACTTACACTTACACCCTTACATACCCACATGCACCTTTGACCCCTTCCCAATACAGCCCCTTGTCATATACAATATTCCACAAACCCTTTTTTTCATTAATAAACCTTTGTTTCCTGCGTATTAAGTCTAAATATAACTTAAATCCTTTATTTCCACATGCCTAGATTACGAGTTTTGTGGTAACAGGGGTGCGTTGCTAACAAGCTTTTTTTTTTTAACGCTACCTTAAGACAACGCTGGTATTAAAGGTTTTTTTTCAATCCGGCGTTAGCCACAAAAAGGTGAGTGTAGAGCAAAATTTAGCTCCACATCTCACCTCAATACCAAAGTTGCTTATGGTAGCGGTAAGCTGGCTAAACGTGCTCATGAACGATTTCCCCATAGGAAACAATGGGGCTGAGCCGGCTGAAAAAAAAACTAACACCTGCAAAAAAGCAGCGTCCAGCTTCTAATGCAGCCCCATTGATTCCTATGGGGAAAGGAATTTTATGTCTACACCTAACACCCTAACATGAACCCCCGAGTCTAAACACCTTTAATCTTACACTTATTAACCCCTAATCTGCCGTCCCCGACATCGTCGCCACCTACATTATAATTATTAACCCCTACTCTGCCACTCCGGACACCGCCGCCACCTACATTATCCTTATGAACCCCTAATCTGCTTCCCCCAACATCGCCGAACCTTACATTATATTTATTAACCCCAAATCTGCCCCCCAAAGTCGCAGCAACCTACCTACACTTATTAACCCCTAATCTGCTGCCGCAAACGATGCCGCCACTATAATAAAGTTATTAACCCCTAAACCTAAGTCTAACCCTAACCCCCCCTAACTTAAATATAATTTAAATAAATCTAAATAAAATAACTACAATTAAATAAATTATTCTTATTTAAAACGAAATACTTACCTGTAAAATAAACCCTAAGCTAGCTACAATATAACTAATAGTTACATTGTAGCTAGCTTAGGGTTTATATTTATTTTACAGGCAACTTTTGTATTTATTTTAACTAGGTACAACAGTTATTAAATAGTTATTAACTATTTAATAACTTCCTAGTTAAAATGTACTAAACACATTTTTATTCTCAAGTAATAGTCTAGAGCACATTAACATCTGCATGTTGGATTGTGCAGGTACGCTAAAACCCTTGCATAATATAATAATTTTATGGGGCCCGCACAGTAAAATCTATGTTGCATATCACTCAAGCGATAAGTCAAAGGGAGTGCAAAAGATCCATTCATGTAGTGGAATTCTTTATTTACTTCATTACTATACTATCTGTACCAAAACCCCATGTACTGTTGTATATGGTTCCCATGGTAATGTCTTACCCTGGAATTAAACCAGGGTCTCCAGCTTACTGAGCTGTTGCTCTCCACGTGTGCCACTTTGAATTTTGTGCTTCAAGTCTGTTATTTTGGCTACCTTATATTTTCTTTTTCTGTAGATCCACCTATCTGCAGCTTCAGGTCATTATCACTCTCCTGCACCCTATTCAAAGCCAATTCCTTTCCATCAGGCCTTACACATTTTATAGAGCCTTGTACTCTGGGTGTGCTGATACTGTCTGCTGTTTGTTGTATTCTGACCTTTTTGAATTGCCCTTATTTTTGCCTGACCTACAGATTTTAACATTTTTGCCTGTTTACTGACCTTTCTTGCTGCCTCATGATTTTGTACCACTATTATCTGATTTTATCTGGGTGTTTTTGTCTATGTTTATTGCCTGCTGCTTTTGTACCTTATACCATGATCTGAAACCTGACCTTGACTAAGTATAACTACTCCTTTGGTGTTTTTCTTAGGGCGTTGTTCCTGGCTGCATCTGCAGTAATGCTTTGCTGGATATCCCTTGCTGATCCTATTCTGTAACCTGCAAAAGCCTTTACCTGATCCTGACTAGTGGCCAGGATGGTTAGTGAGGAGACTTAAGTGCCTGACTTACACTTACACCCTTACATATCCACATGCACCTTTGACCCCTTTCCAGTTCAGCCCCTTGTCATATACCATATGCCACAAACCCTTTTTTTCATTAATAAACCTTTGTTTCCTACGTATTAAGTCTAAATATAACTTAAATCCTTTATTTCCATACGCCTAGATTACGAGTTTTGCGGTAACAGGGGTGCGTTGCTAACGAGCCTTTTTTTTTTTAACGCTACCTTAAGATAACGCTGGTGAGCGTAGAGCAAAATTTAGCTCCACATCTCACCTCAATACCAGCGTTGCTTAAGGTAAGCTGGCTAAACGTGCTCGTGCACGATTTCCCCATAGGAAACAATGGGTCTGAGCTGGCTGAAAAAAAAACCTAATAACTGCAAAAAAGCAGCGTCCAGCTTCTAACGCAGCCCTATTGATTCCTATGGGGTAAGGAATTTTATGTCTACACCTAACACCCTAACATGAACCCCCGAGTCTAAACATCCCTAATCTTACACTTATTAACCCCTAATCTGCCGTCCCCGACATCGTTGCCACCTACATTATAATTATTAACCCCTACTCTGCCGCTCCGGACACCGCCGCCACCTACATTATCCCTATGAACCCCTAATCTGCTGCCCCCAACATCGCCAATCCCTACATTATATTTATTAACCCCTAATCTGCCCCCCCATGTCGCCACAACCTACCTACACTTATTAACCCCTAATCTGCCGCCGCAAACGTCACTGCCACTATAATAAAGTTATTAGCCCCTAAACCTAAGTCTAACCCTAACTCCCCCTTACTTAAATTTAATTTAAATAAATCTAAATACAATAACTACAATTAAATAAATTATTCCTATTTAAAACTAAATACTTACCTGTAAAATTAACCCTAAGGTAGCTACAATATAACTAATAGATACATTGTATTTGCATTGTATAGCTTAGGGTTTATATTTATTTTACAGGCAACTTTGTATTTATTTTAACTAGGTACAATAGTTATTAAATAGTTATTAACTATTTAATAACTTCCTAGTTAAAATAAAGACAAATATACCTGTAAAATAAATCCTAACCTAAGTTACAATTACACCTAACACTATACTATCATTAAATAAATTACCTAAACTACCTACAATTAATTACAATTAAATTAAATAAACTAAAGTACGAAAAAAAAACCTTAAATTACAGAAAATAAATAAATAATTACATTTTTTTAAACTAATTACACCTACTCTAATCCCCCTAAAAAAAAATAAAAAAGCCACCAAAAATAATTCCCTACCCTATACTAAATTACAAATAGCCCTTAAAAGGGCCTTTTGCAAGGAATTGCCCCAAAGTAATCAGCTCTTTTACCTGAAAAAAAAAGACAATACCCTGCCAACATTACAATACCCTGCCACACCCAACCCTACTCTAAAACCCACCCAATCCCCCCTTAAAAAAACCTAACACTAACCCCTTGAAGATCACGCTACCTTGAACCGTCTTCACCCAGCTGGGCACAAGTGGACCTCCAGAGCGGCAGAAGTCTTCATCCGATCCGGGCAGAAGAGGTCCTCCAAGCGGCAGAAGTCTTCATCCAGACGGCATCCTCTATCTTCCTCCATCCGGAGCGGAGCGGGTCCACCTTCAATCCAACCAACATGGAGCCATCCTCTTCAAATGAAGTCCAAGCAAAGAATGAAGTTTCCTTTAAATAACGTCATCCAAGATGGCGTCTCTTGAATTCCGATTGGCTGATAGGATTCTATCAGCCAATCGGAATTAAGGTAGGAAAAATCATACTGGCTGATCCAATCAGCCAATAGGATTGAGCTCGCATTCTATTGGCTTTTCCAATCAGCCAATAGAATGCGAGGGGGGATTTGGTGGGTTTTAGAGTAGGGTTGGGTGTGTGGGTTGTGGGTTGTAATGTTGGGGGGTGTATTGTCTTTTTTTTTCAGGTAAAAGAGCTGATTACGTGGGGCAATGCCCCGCAAAAGGCCCTTTTAAGGGCTATTTGTAATTTAGTATAGGGTAGGGAATTTTATTATTTTGGGGGCTTTTCATTTTATTAGGGGGATTAGAGTAGGTGTAATTAGTTTAAAAAAATTGTAATTATTTTTTTATTTTCTGTAATTTAGTGGGGGGGATTTCGTACTTAAGTTTATTTAATTTAATTGTAATTAAATGTAGGTAGTTTAGGTAATTTATTTAATGATAGTGTATTGTTAGGTGTAATTGTAACTTAGGTTAGGATTTATTTTACAGGTATATTTGTCTTTATTTTAACTAGGAAGTTATTAAATAGTTAATAACTATTTAATAACTATAGTACCTAGTTAAAATAAATACAAAGTTGCCTGTAAAATAAATATAAACCCTAAGCTAGCTACAATGTAACTATTAGTTATATTGTAGCTAGCTTAGGGTTTATTTTACAGGTAAGTATTTAGTTTTAAATAGGATTAATTTATTTAATTGTAGTAATTTTATTTAGATTATTTTAAATTATATTTAATTTAGGGGGGTTAGGGTTAGGGTTAGACTTAGATTTAGGGGTTAATACCTTTAATATAGTAGTGGCGACGTTGGGGGTGACAGATTAGGGGTTAATAAAATGTAACTAGTGTTTGCGAGGTGGGAGTGCGGCGGTTTAGGGGTTAATATATTTATTAAAGTGGCGGCGATGTCCGGTTGGCAAATTAGGGGTTAATATATTTATTAAAGTATTTCCGATGTGGGGGGGCTCAGTTTAGGGGTTAATAGGTAGTTTATGGGTGTTAGTGTACTTTTAAGCACTTTAGTTAGCCCATAAAACTCTTGCGGTAGAAGTTTTGACAGGAGAGGGTCTACCGCTCACTTGTTCCAAGACTCGTATTACCAGCGTTAGGCAAATCCCATTAAAAAGATAGGATACGCAATTGACATAAGGGGATTTGCGGTATGCTCGAGTCGTGGAAGAAAAGTGAGTGGTACGGTACACCTGTACCTGCCAGACTCGTAATACCAGCAGGCGTTAAAAAGCAATGTTGGGACCTCTCAACGCTGCTTTTTAAGGCTAACGCAAGACTCGTAATCTAGCAGCTTGTTTTTTTTTTTATACATTTAGCTATACAAACTTTCAAGTGATAAATGTTTATTTTCGGTATCAAAAAGCACCAAATTTGAAAGTGGTATTTTAGGTTGCCCTTGAGCGCAAACCGTTAACTCACCACTTGTATTATGAGTGCAGTGAGTGTGCTAATAATGCTATTTGTGATATTCATTAAAAGTATAGAGCAGTGGGCGTTCATTGTGTAACGTATATAAGGATATATAAGTGAGGAGAGCCTCAATACATTTCAAATATGATCTTTAAAGAGAATCCATGAATCTAGCCTAATATATACTTAACGTTTTCCCACTGGCATGTTAATTTAATACTAGATTATAAAAAAACAACTTGTAATTACACAGTTTCATACCACTTTAAGAATATGAAAATGAATGTATACAAATGCAGAAGAAAAAGCAGTAAACTTGTTTGTCCTCACTATATGCTGATTTTGTCAATATCACTTTTGATAATAATTTGCTCATATCTTATTAATTATTTAAAGCAAATGAATAAAACAAAGGTATTTTGTTTGGCATATTTAATTAATAAATGTCCTTGCAGCATTAAGAAGAACAGAAGGAAGAGGAAAAACCAGCGGATTTCAGAAAAGGACTGTAAGAAAGTAATTTAATAGATTATATTAGCGTGAATAATTAAAATAGTCTTAAAATATAATAAACACATTGTTCATACATTTTTACAATCATTCCTACAAAATACACATTATGTTGTGTAAGTCACGTACTTCTTTTTTTAACTAGATTTGTTTTCTTTCATTTTCGGAGAGTTTTTATTTACACCTGGTGATGGATTCCTTCTGTAGGATTTAATTGTTTTTAGTGAAGTAACACAATTTATTGTCCTATCAAGCAGTCAATGTCATCATTTTAACATGTGCTACTTTAATAAAAATAGCTACTTGCTTAATTCATAATGATGATAGCATGTGGCATCCAACTGGTATCTTTACCCCAGAGGTCTCAACTGTCCTGGATTTTGTATCACAGTCCTCAATTAGACCACCTGTCAAACCAGTCCTGCCCTTCTCTATGCATACCACAAATTTTAAAATATTTAACAGTTTCAGGTAATCTTTCTCGACTTTTGCACACTCACTCTTGACAATTCAAACTTTGATCTAAGACATATTCATTCAGCCTTAGATTACACAGACCTTGCCTTACCCCATGTAAACCCACCATCAAGCTTTGAAATTCCAGACTGCTAAAGCCACACCCCTTGAACCATAAAAACAGAGAACAGCAAAATCACTTTATAAGTAATACTTTTAATGGTTGACAAATATTTGATATGATTGAAAGCTGTCAGGACATCAGGATCTCAGTATCCTGAAAGCTAACTATTAAAAGCTTTTTTTAATTAGCCAATAAATGTATCACCTGTAACAACACTTTTATTTTTATTTATTTATTTTTTTTGCAAAATAATTTATGTTTTCTTCTAATTCACTGGCTTACATGGAAGTCATCTTTTTTTTTTTTTTTTGCAGAGAAGTGCTCAGATTTATAGACCATCAAAACATGTACACAGCGCATTATACTCCTTAAAGAGACAAAGTCTAAATTAACCTTAGATGGATTGGATAGACCATAAACAACTGTCCAGTTTACTTCTATTTTAAACTTTGCTTAGTTCTCTTTCAGCTAAATTTAGAGTTTGGCGGTAGCCGTGAAAAGCAGCGTTAGAGGCTCCTAACGCTGGTTTTTACCGCCCGCTGGTATTTAGAGTCAGTCAGGAAAGGGTCTAACGCTCACTTTCCAGCCGCGACTTTTCCATACAGCAGATCCCCTTACGTCAATTGCGTATCCTATCTTTTCAATGGGATCTTTCTAACGCCGGTATTTAGAGTCGTGGCTGAAGTGAGCGTTAGAAATCTAACAAAAAAACTCCAGCCGCAGAAAAAAGTCAGTAGTTAAGAGCTTTCTGTGCTAACGTTGGTTTATAAAGCTCTTAACTACTGTGCTCTAAAGTACACTAACACCCATAAACTACCTATGTACCCCTAAACCGAGGCCCCCCCCCCCCACATCGCCGCCACTGTATTAAAATTTTTTAACCCCTAATCTGCCGCTCCGTACACCGCCGCCACCTACGTTATTCCTATGTACCCCTAATCTGCTGCCCCTAATACCGCCAACACCTACATAATATTTATTAACCCCTAATCTGCCGCCCCCAACGTCGCCGCCACCTACCTACACTTATTAACCCCTAATCTGCCGACCGGACCGCACCGCTGCTATAATAAATGTATTAACCCCTAATCTGCCCTCCCTAACATCGCCGACACCTAACTTCAAGCATTAACCCCTAATCTGCCGACCGGAGCTCACCGCTACTCTAATAAATTTTTTAACCCCTAAAGCTAATTCTAACCCTAAACCTAACACCCCCCTAAGTTAAATATAATTTTTATCTAACGAAATAAATTAACTCTTATTAAATAAATTATTCCTATTTAAAGCTAAATACTTACCTGTAAAATAAACCCTAATATAGCTACAGTATAAATAATAATTATATTGTAGCTATTTTAGGATTAATATTTATTTTACAGGCAACTTCGTATTTATTTTAACCAGGTACAATAGCTATTAAATATTAAATAACGATTTAATAGCTACCTAGTTAAAATAATTACAAAATTACCTGTAAAATAAATCCTAACCTAAGTTACAATTAAACCTAACACTACACTATCAATAAATTAATTAAATAAAATACCTACAATTATCTACAATTAAACCTAACACTACACTATCAATAAATTAATTAAATACAATAACTACAAATAAATACAATTAAATAAACTAACTAAAGTATAAAAATAAAAAATAACTAAGTTACAAAAAAAAAATAAACAAACAAATGTTTATTAGAAAAATATTACAACAATTTTAATCTAATTACACCTACTCTAAGCCCCCTAATAAAATAAGAAAGACCCCCAAAATAAAAAAATGCCCTACCCTATTCTAAAATTAAAATAGAAAAGCTCTTTTACCTTACCAGCCCTGAAAAGGGCCCTTTGTGGGGCATGCCCCAAAGAATTCAGCTCTTTTGCCTGTAAAAAAAAAAAATACAATACCCCCCCCCAGCATTACAACCCACCACCCACATACCCCTAATCTAACCCAAAACCCCCTTAAATAAACCTAACACTAAGTCCCTGAAGATCTCCCTACCTTGTCTTCACCTCGCCGGGTTCACCGATCGGTCCTGGCTCCAAAATCTTCTTCTAAGCCCAAGCGGGGGCTAGACATCCATCATCCGACGGCTGAAGAAGTCCAGAAGAGGCTTCAAAGTCTTCATCCTATCCGGGAAGAAGAGTAGATCCGGACCGGCAACCATCATCTTCCAAGCGGCATCTTCTATCTTCATCCGATGAGGACCGGCTCCATCTTGAAGACCTCCACATCGGACCCATCTTCGACTTCCCGACGAATGACGGTTCCTTTAAGGGACGTCATCCAAGATGGCGTCCCTCGAATTCCGATTGGCTGATAGGATTCTATCAGCCAATCGGAATTAAGGTAGGAATATTCTGATTGGCTGATGGAATCAGCCAATCAGAATCAAGTTCAATCCGATTGGCTGATCCAATCAGCCAATCGGATTGAACTTGATTCTGATTGGCTGATTCCATCAGCCAATCAGAATATTCCTACATTAATTCCGATTGGCTGATAGAATCCTATCAGCCAATCGGAATTCGAGGGACGCCATCTTGGATGACGTCATTTAAAGGAACCGTCATTCGGCGAGTAGGCGTCGGGAGAAGAGGATGTTCCGCGTCGGATGGAAGATGATGGCTCCCGAAGAAAGAAGATTGAAGATGCCGTTGATAGAAGACTTCATCCGGATCATGGACCTCTTCAGCTCCCGCTTGGATGAAGACTTCCGCCGAATCATGGACCTATTCAGCTCCCGCTTGGATGATGACTTCAGCCGGATCATGGACCTCTTCAGCCCCCCGTTTGGGCTTGGATCAGGACATCGGAGGAGCTCTTCTGAATCGATCAGGTGAACCTGTTATGGTGAAGATAAGGTAGGAAGATCTTCAGGGGCTTAGTGTTAGGTTTATTTAAGGGGGGTTTGGGTTAGATTAGGGGTATGTGGGTGGTGGGTTGTAATGTTGGGGGGGGTATTGTATGTTTTTTTTTACAGGCAAAAGAGCTGAACTTCTTGGGGCATGCCCCGCAAAGGGCCCTGTTCAGGGCTGGTAAGGTAAAAGAGCTTTGAACTTTAGTAATTTAGAATAGGGTAGGGCATTTTTTTTATTTTGGGGGGCTTTGTTATTTTATTAGGGGGCTTAGAGTAGGTGTAATTAGTTTAAAATTGTTGTAATTTTTTTCTAATGTTTGTAAATATTTTTTTATTTTTTGTAACTTAGTTCTTTTTATTTTTTGTACTTTAGTTAGTTTATTTCATTGTATTTATTTGTAGGAATTGTATTTAATTTATTTATTGATAGTGTAGTGTTAGGTTTAATTGTAGATAATTATAGATATTTTATTTAATTTATTTATTGATAGTGTAGTGTTAGGTTTAATTGTAACTTAGGTTAGTATTTATTTTACAGGTAAATTTGTAATTATTTTAACTATTTTAGCTATTAAATAGTTATTAACTATTTAATAGCTATTGTACCTGGTTAAAATAAATACAAAGTTACCTGTAAAATAAATATTAATCCTAAAATAGCTATAATATAATTATAATTTATATTGTAGCTATATTAGGATTTATTTTACAGGTAAGTATTTAGCTTTAAATAGGAATAATTTATTTAAGTAGAGTTAATTAATTTCGTTAGATTAAAATTATATTTAATTTAGGGGGGTGTTAGTGTTAGGGTTAGACTTAGCTTTAGGGGTTAATACATTTATTAGAATAGCGGTGAACTCCAGTCGGCAGATTAGGGGTTAATAATTGAAGTTAGGTGTCGGCGATGTTAGGGAGGGCAGATTAGGGGTTAATACTATTTATTATAGGGTTAGTGAGGCGGATTAGGGGTTAATAACTTTATAATAATAGCGGTGCGGTCCGCTCGGCAGATTAGGGGTTAATAAGTGTAGGCAGGTGGAGGCGACGTTGTGGGGGGCAGATTAGGGGTTAATAAATATAATATAGGGGTCGGCGGTGTTAGGGGCAGCAGATTAGGGGTACATAGGGATAATGTAAGTAGCGGCGGTTTACGGAGCGGCAGATTAGGAGTTAAAAATAATATGCAGGGGTCAGCGATAGCGGGGGCGGCAGAATAGGGGTTAATAAGTGTAAGGCTAGGGGTGTTTTGACTTGGGGTACATGTTAGAGTGTTAGGTGCAGACGTAGGAAGTGTTTCCCCATAGCAAACAATGGGGCTGCGTTAGGAGCGGAACGCGGCTTTTTTGCAGGTGTTAGGTTTTTTTTTCAGCTCAAACAGCCCCATTGTTTCCTATGGGGGAATCGTGCACGAGCACGTTTTTGAAGCTGGCCGCTTCCGTAAGCAACTCTGGTATCGAGAGTTGCAGTTGCGTTAAATATGCTCTACGCTC
Source organism: Bombina bombina (assembly GCF_027579735.1). NCBI lineage: Eukaryota > Metazoa > Chordata > Amphibia > Anura > Bombinatoridae > Bombina > Bombina bombina. Next base: position 949,187,043 of record NC_069504.1, read on the forward strand.
CTTTTTTGGAGCCTAACGCAGCCATTCTGTGGACTCTCAATACCAGAGTTATTTTAAAGGTGCGGCCAGAAAAAAGGCAGCGTTAGATACGCGGGTCGTTACCGACAAAACTCTAAATCTAGCCGATAGGAAATGTAAATTTCCTCATCCTGAGAAAACAAATCATAAACTAAATTGATAATCTGATTTGCCCAATTGGAAAATAAAGCCTAACATTCTTACATTTAAATCCTATCCTTAGTATTCTCAGTGCTCATAATATACAAAATGAGTGGCATAAAAAGTGCAATAAAGTGAAATACTAACAGATTGTGTCTTTAAGTGTGATTTTATATAATTATAGATCTCTTGGAAGTACAATACAGTAATTTAATATGTTGAAGAAGAGAAAAAGAGTAGAGACTCAATAAGTAACTTCACAAAGACAGGGATTTCATTATACACTTTTAAATGTATTATTTCAAAGCAAATAGTAATATATTCAGTGCATATCCTTTTGGTGCCAACACCTAGTGAAAAAAAACACATTAATAAATCAAAACCAACAAAAAGAACTATGGTTAATACAAAATACAGTCAGAGAGGAGCAGCTCCATCTACTTAAGTTCCAGACACCCACTTGGGAGGACCCTTTCTAAGGAAGCATGCTCTCTATGGAGGACTTAAGGCGGTAACTAAACACGCACCTTCTTATGCATCTTCCCACAAATGAAACATATAGGCTCACAACGCCCTCTTTTGTCTTTTGTGGGACTAACATTGGACTAAATATCCGCACCATATGTCTGCAAACTATGCTATGTTTTAAAGTGTTTCTGAAGTTTCTAGCACTTTATATTAACAGCTTATGCAACATACGCGATACGCGTCAGACATTGTGTCTGTTGTCTGTCTGCCTACTACTTGGCTTACATGTGCTCTCGGCAATAAACGATTTTTAAATATTGAATAAACGAGGATATTTTACTTTTCTACGATATCCCTGTACAGTGCCTGCTTTTTTTTGTTTGCGCTCTGAAGCTTTGTGGCTTGATTCCGCCACTGCTACGGCACTCCGTGTAGCTTGGAGGACTGTGGATGACCTTTACTGGTGGGCTCACTTCTACTATTGGGACTGAGAGGATCGGAAGCTGCTTGGACCAGCATGCTTTGTGTGTATCTATGCAACATTCAGCCCTGTGCTAGTGGCCTTCTGATATATCTGGGGGTGCACATAGATTTTAATTACACACAGCTAGATTACGAGTTTGGCATTATGAGTGAAAAAGCATTGTTATGGCCCATAACAATACTTTTTCCCTAACGCCACTATTACAAGTCTTGTAGGTATAGGTGTACCACACACCTTTTTGGCCGTCACGCAATGTCAGTACCGCACTTTAAGAAAAGTCCTTTTTCAGTGGGACTCCCATAGTGCCGGTATTACAAGTTTTGCTGTGAGGCCAAAAAGTGAGCGGTACAGCCTTAAATGACAAGATCCGTACCGCCATCTAAAGTCAGTAGTTATGAGTTTTACGTTACAAAGCTGTAGCATAAAACTCATAACTAAACTGTCACAAAGTACACTAACACCCATAAACTACCTATTAACCCCTAAACCGAGGGCCTCCCTCATCGCAAACACTAAAATAAAATTATTAACCCCTAATCTGCCACTCCGGACATCGCCGCCACTTCAGAAATTTATTAACCCCTTCCTTGGCTGTTGCAATCAGCCAATAGATTGAGCTTTCATCCTATTGGCTGATCCAATCAGCCAATAGAATGCGAGCTCAATCCTATTGGCTGATTGGATCAGCCAATAGGATGAAAGCTCAATCCTATTGGCTGATTGCAACAGCCAATAGGATTTTTCCCCTTTAATTCCTATTGGCTGAATTCTATCCAGATGGATGAAGATAGAAGATGCCGTCTGGATGAAGACTTCTGCCCGCTTGGATGAAGACTTCTGCCGGTTTCGATGAGGACTTCTGTCTGCTTGTATGAAGACTTCTGCCGCCTGGATAAGGATGGATGTCCGGTCTTCAAAAACTGTAAGTGGATCGTCGGTGGTTAGTGTTAGTTTTTTTTAAGGGTTTATTGGGTGGGTTTTATTTTTAGCTTAGGGTTTGGGCAGTAAAAGAGCTAAATGCCCTTTTAAGGTCAATGCCCATCCAAATGCCCTTTTCAGGTCAATGGTTAGCTTAGGTTTATTTAGATAGAATTTTATTTGGGGGGTTTGGTTGTGTGGGTGGTGGATTTTACTGTTGGGGGGTTGTTTGTATTTTATGTTACAGGTAAAAGAGCTGATTTCTTTGGGGCAATGCCACGCAAAAGGCCTTTTTAATGGCCATTGGCAGTTTAGTGTAGGCTAGGGTTTTTTTTATTTTGGGGGGCTTTTTTATTTTGATAGGGCTATTAGATTAGGAGTAATTCATTTTTATTTTTGATAATTTTGTTTTTTATTTTTTTGTAATTTAGTGTTTATTTATTTATTTTTTATTTCGAAAATTGTATTTTAATAATTTTATCAATTTTATTTTATTGTAATGTTAGTTTTTAGTGTAAGGCAGGTTAGGTTTTATTTTACAGGTAACTTTGTATTTATTTTAGCTAGGTTGTTAGTAAATAGTTAATAACTATTTACTAACTAGTCTACCTAGTTAAAATAAATACAAACTTACCTGTGAAATAAATATAAAACCTAATATAGCTTCAATATAACTATTAGTTATATTGTAGCTAGCTTAGGTTTTATTTTATAGGTAAGTATTTAGTTTTAAAAAGGTATTATTTAGGTATTAATAGTAAGTTTTATTTAGTTAGGGGGTGTTAGGGTTATGCTTAGGGTTAGGGTTACGTTAGGGTTAGGTTTAGGGGTTAATAGGTTTATTTAGTGTTAGTGATGTTGGAGGCCAGAGGTTTAGGGGTTAATATCTTTAGTATAATGGCAGCGACAATGGGGGCGGCAGATTAGGAGTTAATAAATGTAATGTAGGTGGCGGCGATGTTAATGGCAACAGCTTAGAGGTTAATAAGTGTATTTATGTGGCGGCGATATCGGGAGTGGCAGATTAGGGGTTAATAGTTTTATGTAGGTGGCGGCAATGTTAGGGGCAGCAGATTAGGGGTGTTTAGACATGTTTTTTATGTTAGGGTGTTAGGTTTAAACATAACTTTTTCTTTCCCCATAGACATCAATGGGTCTGCGTTACAGAGCTTTTGTTTCCTTGACCGCAGGTGTTAGGGTTTTTTTTTGCCTGCTCTCCCCATTGATGTCTATGGGGAAATCGTGCACGAGCACGTCAAAGCAGTGCTTGTATTTGGTTGAAGCATGGAGCTCAACGCCACCATATCGCCTGCACAAGCCTGCTTTTTGTAAACTTGTAATAGCAGCGCTATAGGGAGGTTAAATACCTCCGCTTTTGTGGCGGTCGTTATTTTCCCTATAGCGCTCAAAACTCGTAATCTGGCTGACAGTTTGTTTCATGATGCCCAATACTATTGAATTATAGTGGTATCCTCTGAAATAGGTGTTGTGCATACCCCGTATCACCTACGCCATCTTTGTTTTCCTACAGTGTACTTGATGTTGGCACCAAAAGGATATGCACTGATTCTATCAAAATTTGTTGTGAATTAATAAATGTAAAAGTGTATGCTGAAATCCCTGTCTTTGTGTAGTTACTTATTGAGTCTCTACTCGACTCTCTTCTTCAACATATTAAATAATTTACTTTAAGGGTCTGCATACTACTCCCTTATAAGGGTTGCAATACCCATTGTATATCTCTGGGTTTAATTAAGGAATTAAATACATTAAATTTCCCTATCAACTTGAATTCTACAATACAGTAAGCTTAAACATGTCATAGATTAATGGCAACATGAAGTCCAAAAAATGCTTGTAAAATTAAAAAGTAAAAATATTTTAATCAGAAAATTGAACAAACAGATTGATTAATCTTAAGCAATAATCCAGAATAATCTTTACTAGTATCTCAGGCATTGGCTATCACTGCTTGATAAGCCAATTAGTAAAACTGATGATTAATAAATTAGCCAAGTAGATAACCATCCAGATCTGCGCAAACCGTTAACTCACCACTTGTATTATGAGTGCAGTGAGTGTGCTAATAATGCTATTTGTGATATTCATTAAAAGTATAGAGCAGTGGGCGTTCATTGTGTAACGTATATAAGGATATATAAGTGAGGAGAGCCTCAATACATTTCAAATATGATCTTTAAAGAGAATCCATGAATCTAGCCTAATATATACTTAACGTTTTCCCACTGGCATGTTAATTTAATACTAGATTATAAAAAAAACAACTTGTAATTACACAGTTTCATACCACTTTAAGAATATGAAAATGAATGTATACAAATGCAGAAGAAAAAGCAGTAAACTTGTTTGTCCTCACTATATGCTGATTTTGTCAATATCACTTTTGATAATAATTTGCTCATATCTTATTAATTATTTAAATCAAATGAATAGAACAAAGGTATTTTTTTGGCATATTTAATTAATAAATGTCCTTGCAGCATTAAGAAGAACAGAAGGAAGAGGAAAAACCAGCGGATTTCAGAAAAGGACTGTAAGAAAGTAATTTAATAGATTATATTAGCGTGAATAATTAAAATAGTCTTAAAATATAATAAACACATTGTTCATACATTTTTACAATCATTCCTACAAAATACACAGATAGTTTTTATTTACACCTGGTGATGGATTCCTTCTGTAGGATTTAATTGTTTTTAGTGAAGGAACACAATTTATTGTCCTATCAAGCAGTCAATGTCATCATTTTAACATGTGCTACTTTAATAAAAATAGCTACTTGCTTAATTCATAATGATGATAGCATGTAGCATCCAACTGGTATCTTTACCCCAGAGGTCTCAACTGTCCTGGATTTTGTATCACAGTCCTCAATTAGACCACCTGTCAAACCAGTCCTGCCCTTCTCTATGCATACCACAAATTTTAAAATATTTAACAGTTTCAGGTAATCTTTCTCGACTTTTGCACACTCACTCTTGACAATTCAAACTTTGATCTAAGACATATTCATTCAGCCTTAGATTACACAGACCTTGCCTTACCCCATGTAAACCCACCATCAAGCTTTGAAATTCCAGACTGCTAAAGCCACACCCCTTGAACCATAAAAACAGAGAACAGCAAAATCACTTTAAATTAACCTTAGATGGATTGGATAGACCATAAACAACTGTCCAGTTTACTTCTATTATAAACTTTGCTTAGTTCTCTTTCAGCTAAATTTAGAGTTTGGCGGTAGCCGTGAAAAGCAGCGTTAGAGGCTCCTAACGCTGGTTTTTACCGCCCGCTGGTATTTAGAGTCAGTCAGGAAAGGGTCTAACGCTCACTTTCCAGCCGCGACTTTTCCATACCGCAGATCCCCTTACTTCAATTGCGTATCCTATCTTTTCAATGGGATCTTTCTAACGCCGGTATTTAGAGTCGTGGCTGAAGTGAGCGTTAGAAATCTAACAAAAAAACTCCAGCCGCAGAAAAAAGTCAGTAGTTAAGAGCTTTCTGTGCTAACGTTGGTTTATAAAGCTCTTAACTACTGTGCTCTAAAGTACACTAACACCCATAAACTACCTATGTACCCCTAAACCGAGGCCCCCCCCCCACATCGCCGCCACTCTATTAAAAATTTTTAACCCCTAATCTGCCGCTCCGTACACCGCCGCCACCTACGTTATCCCTATGTACCCCTAATCTGCTGCCCCTAATACCGCCAACACCTACATAATATTTATTAACCCCTAATCTGCCGCCCCCAACGTCGCCGCCACCTACCTACACTTATTAACCCCTAATCTGCCGACCGGACCGCACCGCTGCTATAATAAATGTATTAACCCCTAATCTGCTCTCCCTAACATCGCCGACACCTAACTTCAAGCATTAACCCCTAATCTGCCGACCGGAGCTCACCGCTACTCTAATAAATTTTTTAACTCCTAAAGCTAATTCTAACCCTAAACCTAACACCCCCCTAAGTTAAATATAATTTTTATCTAACTAAATAAATTAACTCTTATTAAATAAATTATTCCTATTTAAAGCTAAATAATTACCTGTAAAATAAACCCTAATATAGCTACAGTATAAATAATAATTATATTGTAGCTATTTTAGGATTAATATTTATTTCACAGGCAACTTCGTATTTATTTTAACCAGGTACAATAGCTATTAAATAGTAAATAACGATTTAATAGCTACCTAGTTAAAATAATTACAAAATTACCTGTAAAATAAATCCTAACCTAAGTTACAATTAAACCTAACACTACACTATCAATAAATTAATTAAATAAAATACCTACAATTATCTACAATTAAACCTAACACTACACTATCAATAAATTAATTAAATATAATACCTACAAATAAATACAATTAAATAAACTAACTAAAGTATAAAAATAAAAAATAACTAAGTTACAAAAAATAAAAAAATATTTACAAACATTAGAAAAATATTACAACAATTTTAAACTAATTACACCTACTCTAAGCCCCCTAATAAAATAAGAAAGACCCCCAAAATATAAAAATGCCCTACCCTATTCTAAAATTAAAATAGAAAAGCTCTTTTACCTTACCAGCCCTGAAAAGGGCCCTTTGCGGGGCATGCCCCAAAGAATTCAGCTCTTTTGCCTGTAAAAAAAAAAATACAATACCCCCCCAACATTACAACCCACCACCCACATACCCCTAATCTAACCCAAACCCCCCTTAAATAAACCTAACACTAAGTCCCTGAAGATCTCCCTACCTTGTCTTCACCACGCCGGGTTCACCGATCGGTCCTGGCTCCAAAATCTTCATCTAAGCCCAAGCGGGGGCTAGACATCCATCATCCGATGGCTGAAGAAGTCCAGAAGAGGCTCCAAAGTCTTCATCCTATCCGGGAAGAAGAGTAGATCCGGACCGGCAACCATCATCTTCCAAGCGGCATCTTCTATCTTCATCCGATGAGGACCAGCTCCATATTGAAGACCTCCACATCGGACCCATCTTCGACTTCCCGACGAATGATGGTTCCTTTAAGGGACGTCATCCAAGATGGCGTCCCTCGAATTCCGATTGGCTGATAGGATTCTATCAGCCAATCGGAATTAAGGTAGGAATATTCTGATTGGCTGATGGAATCAGCCAATCAGAATCAAGTTCAATCCGATTGGCTGATCCAATCAGCCAATCGGATTGAACTTGATTCTGATTGGCTGATTCCATCAGCCAATCAGAATATTCCTACATTAATTCTGATTGGCTGATAGAATCCTATCAGCCAATCGGAATTCGAGGGACGCCATCTTGGATGACGTCATTTAAAGGAACCGTCATTCGGCGAGTAGGCGTCGGGAGAAGAGGATGTTCCGCGTCGGATGGAAGATGATAGCTCCCGAAGAAAGAAGATTGAAGATGCCGTTGATAGAAGACTTCATCCGGATCATGGACCTCTTCAGCTCCCGCTTGGATGAAGACTTCCACCGGATCATGGACCTCTTCAGCTCCCGCTTGGATGATGACTTCAGCCGGATCATGGACCTCTTCAGCCCCCCGCTTGGGCTTGGATCAGGACATCGGAGGAGCTCTTCTGGATCGATCGGGTGAACCTGTTATGGTGAAGATAAGGTAGGAAGATCTTCAGGGGCTTAGTGTTAGGTTTATTTAAGGGGGGTTTGGGTTAGATTAGGGGTATGTGGGTGGTGGGTTGTAATGTTGGGGGGGGGTATTGTATGTTTTTTTTTACAGGCAAAAGAGCTGAACTTCTTGGGGCATGCCCCGCAAAGGGCCCTGTTCAGGGCTGGTAAGGTAAAAGAGCTTTGAACTTTAGTAATTTAGAATAGGGTAGGGCAATTTTTTATTTTGGGGGGCTTTGTTATTTTATTAGGGGGCTTAGAGTAGGTGTAATTAGTTTAAAATTGTTGTAATTTTTTTCTAATGTTTGTAAATATTTTTTTATTTTTTTGTAACTTAGTTCTTTTTTATTTTTTGTACTTTAGTTAGTTTATTTCATTGTATTTATTTGTAGGAATTGTATTTAATTTATTTATTGATAGTGTAGTGTTAGGTTTAATTGTAGATAATTATAGGTATTTTATTTAATTTATTTATTGATAGTGTAGTGTTAGGTTTAATTGTAACTTAGGTTAGTATTTATTTTACAGGTAAATTTGTAATTATTTTAACTATTTTAGCTATTAAATAGTTATTAACTATTTAATAGCTATTGTACCTGGTTAAAATAAATACAAAGTTACCTGTAAAATAAATATTAATCCTAAAATAGCTATAATATAATTATAATTTATATTGTAGCTATATTAGGATTTATTTTACAGGTAAGTATTTAGCTTTAAATAGGAATAATTTATTTAATAAGAGTTAATTAATTTCGTTAGATTAAAATTATATTTAATTTAGGGGGGTGTTAGTGTTAGGGTTAGACTTAGCTTTAGGGGTTAATACATTTATTAGAATAGCGGTGAACTCCAGTCGGCAGATTAGGGGTTAATAATTGAAGTTAGGTGTCGGCGATGTTAGGGAGGGCAGATTAGGGGTTAATACTATTTATTATAGGGTTAGTGAGGCGGATTAGGGGTTAATAACTTTATAATAATAGCGGTGCGGTGCGGTCCGCTCGGCAGATTAGGGGTTAATAAGTGTAGGCAGGTGGAGGCGACGTTGTGGGGGGCAGATTAGGGGTTAATAAATATAATATAGGGATCGGCGGTGTTAGGGGCAGCAGATTAGGGGTACATAGGGATAATGTAAGTAGCGGCGGTTTACGGAGCGGCAGATTAGGAGTTAAAAATAATATGCAGGGGTCAGCGATAGCGGGGGCGGCAGAATAGGGGTTAATAAGTGTAAGGCTAGGGGTGTTTAGACTTGGGGTACATGTTAGAGTGTTAGGTGCAGACGTAGGAAGTATTTCCCCATAGCAAACAATGGGGCTGCGTTAGGAGCGGAACGCGGCTTTTTTGCAGGTGTTAGGTTTTTTTTCAGCTCAAACAGCCCCATTGTTTCCTATGGGGGAATCGTGCACGAGCACGTTTTTGAAGCTGGCCGCTTCCGTAAGCAACTCTGGTATCGAGAGTTGCAGTTGCGTTAAATATGCTCTACGCTCCTTTTTTGGAGCCTAACGCAGCCATTCTGTGGACTCTCAATACCAGAGTTATTTTAAAGGTGCGGCCAGAAAAAAGCCAGCGTTAGATACGCGGGTCGTTACCGACAAAACTCTAAATCTAGCCGATAGGAAATGTAAATTTCCTCATCCTGAGAAAACAAATCATAAACTAAATTGATAATCTGATTTGCCCAATTGGAAAATAAAGCCTAACATTCTTACATTTAAATCCTATCCTTAGTATTCTCAGTGCTCATAATATACAAAGTGAGTGGCATAAAAAGTGCAATAAAGTGAAATACTAACAGATTGTGTCTTTAAGTGTGATTTTATATAATTATAGATCTCTTGGAAGTACAATACAGTAATTTAATATGTTGAAGAAGAGAAAAAGAGTAGAGACTCAATAAGTAACTTCACAAAGACAGGGATTTCAGCATACACTTTTAAATGTATTATTTCAAAGCAAATAGTAATATATTCAGTGCATATCCTTTTGGTGCCAACACCTAGTGAAAAAAAACACATTAATAAATCAAAACCAACAAAAAGAACTATGGTTAATACAAAATACAGTCAGAGAGGAGCAGCTCCATCTACTTAAGTTCCAGACACCCACTTGGGAGGACCCTTTCTAAGGAAGCATGCTCTCTATGGAGGACTTAAGGCGGTAACTAAACACGCAGCTTCTTATGCATCTTCCCACAAATGAAACATATAGGCTCACAACGCCCTCTTTTGTCTTTTGTGGGACTAACATTGGACTAAATATCCGCACCATATGTCTGCAAACTATGCTATGTTTTAAAGTGTTTCTGAAGTTTCTAGCACTTTATATTAACAGCTTATGCAACATACGCGATACGCGTCAGACATTGTGTCTGTTGTCTGTCTGCCTACTGCTTGGCTTACATGTGCTCTCGGCAATATCCGATTTTTAAATATTGAATAAACGAGGATATTTTACTTTTCTACGATATCCCTGTACAGTGCCTGCTTTTTTTTGTTTGCGCTCTGAAGCTTTGTGGCTTGATTCCGCCACTGCTACGGCACTCCGTGTAGCTTGGAGGACTGTGGATGACCTTTACTGGTGGGCTCACTTCTACTATTGGGACTGAGAGGATCGGAAGCTGCTTGGACCAGCATGCTTTGTGTGTATCTATGCAACATTCAGCCCTGTGCTAGTGGCCTTCTGATATATCTGGGGGTGCACATAGATTTTAATTACACACAGCTAGATTACGAGTTTGGCATTATGAGTGAAAAAGCATTGTTATGGCCCATAACAATACTTTTTCCCTAACGCCACTATTACAAGTCTTGTAGGTATAGGTGTACCACACACCTTTTTGGCCGTCACGCAATGTCAGTACCGCACTTTAAGAAAAGTCCTTTTTCAGTGGGACTCCCATAGTGCCGGTATTACAAGTTTTGCTGTGAGGCCAAAAAGTGAGCGGTACAGCCTTAAATGACAAGATCCGTACCGCCATCTAAAGTCAGTAGTTATGAGTTTTACGTTACAAAGCTGTAGCATAAAACTCATAACTAAACTGTCACAAAGTACACTAACACCCATAAACTACCTATTAACCCCTAAACTGAGGGCCTCCCTCATCGCAAACACTAAAATAAAATTATTAACCCCTAATCTGCCACTCCGGACATCGCCGCCACTTCAGAAATTTATTAACCCCTTCCTTGGCTGTTGCAATCAGCCAATAGATTGAGCTTTCATCCTATTGGCTGATCCAATCAGCCAATAGAATGTGAGCTCAATCCTATTGGCTGATTGGATCAGCCAATAGGATGAAAGCTCAATCCTATTGGCTGATTGCAACAGCCAATAGGATTTTTCCCCTTTAATTCCTATTGGCTGAATTCTATCCAGATGGATGAAGATAGAAGATGCCGTCTGGATGAAGACTTCTGCCCGCTTGGATGAAGACTTCTGACGGTTTCGATGAGGACTTCTGTCTGCTTGTATGAAGACTTCTGCCGCCTGGATAAGGATGGATGTCCGGTCTTCGAAAACTGTAAGTGGATCGTCGGTGGTTAGTGTTAGTTTTTTTTAAGGGTTTATTGGGTGGGTTTTATTTTTAGCTTAGGGTTTGGGCAGTAAAAGAGCTAAATGCCCTTTTAAGGTCAATGCCCATCCAAATGCCCTTTTCAGGGCAATGGTTAGCTTAGGTTTATTTAGATAGAATTTTATTTGGGGGGTTTGGTTGTGTGGGTGGTGGATTTTACTGTTGGGGGGTTGTTTGTATTTTATGTTACAGGTAAAAGAGCTGATTTCTTTGGGGCAATGCCACGCAAAAGGCCTTTTTAATGGCCATTGGCAGTTTAGTGTAGGCTAGGGTTTTTTTTATTTTGGGGGGCTTTTTTATTTTGATAGGGCTATTAGATTAGGAGTAATTCATTTTTATTTTTGATAATTTTGTTTTTTATTTTTTTGTAATTTAGTGTTTATTTATTTATTTTTTATTTCGAAAATTGTATTTTAATAATTTTATCAATTTTATTTTATTGTAATGTTAGTTTTTAGTGTAAGGCAGGTTAGGTTTTATTTTACAGGTAACTTTGTATTTATTTTAGCTAGGTTGTTAGTAAATAGTTAATAACTATTTACTAACTAGTCTACCTAGTTAAAATAAATACAAACTTACCTGTGAAATAAATATAAAACCTAATATAGCTTCAATATAACTATTAGTTATATTGTAGCTAGCTTAGGTTTTATTTTATAGGTAAGTATTTAGTTTTAAAAAGGTATTATTTAGGTATTAATAGTAAGTTTTATTTAGTTAGGGGGTGTTAGGGTTATGCTTAGGGTTAGGGTTACGTTAGGGTTAGGTTTAGGGGTTAATAGGTTTATTTAGTGTTAGTGATGTTGGAGGCCAGAGGTTTAGGGGTTAATAACTTTAATATAGTGGCAGCGACAATGGGGGCGGCAGATTAGGAGTTAATAAGTGTAATGTAGGTGGCGGCGATGTTAATGGCAACAGCTTAGAGGTTAATAAGTGTATTTATGTGGCGGCGATATCGGGAGTGGCAGATTAGGGGTTAATAGTTTTATGTAGGTGGCGGCAATGTTAGGGGCAGCAGATTAGGGGTGTTTAGACATGGTTTTTATGTTAGGGTGTTAGGTTTAAACATAACTTTTTCTTTCCCCATAGACATCAATGGGTCTGCGTTACAGAGCTTTTGTTTCCTTGACCGCAGGTGTTAGGGTTTTTTTTTTGCCTGCTCTCCCCATTGATGTCCATGGGGAAATCATGCACGAGCACGTCAAAGCAGTGCTTGTATTTGGTTGAAGCATGGAGCTCAACGCCACCATATCGCCACCATATCGCCTGCACAAGCCTGCTTTTTGTAAACTTGTAATAGCAGTGCTATAGGGAGGTTAAATACCTCCGCTTTTGTGGCGGTCGTTATTTTCCCTATAGCGCTCAAAACTCGTAATCTGGCTGACAGTTTGTTTCATGATGCCCAATACTATTGAATTATAGTGGTATCCTCTGAAATAGGTGTTGTGCATACCCCGTATCACCTACGCCATCTTTGTTTTCCTACAGTGTACTTAATGTTGGCACCAAAAGGATATGCACTGATTCTATCAAAATTTGTTGTGAATTAATAAATGTAAAAGTGTATGCTGAAATCCCTGTCTTTGTGTAGTTACTTATTGAGTCTCTACTCGACTCTCTTCTTCAACATATTAAATAATTTACTTTAAGGGTCTGCATACTACTCCCTTATAAGGGTTGCAATACCAATTGTATATCTCTGGGTTTAATTAAGGAATTAATTACATTAAATTTCCCTATCAACTTGAATTCTACAATACAGTAAGCTTAAACATGTCATAGATTAATGGCAACATGAAGTCCAAAAAATGCTTGTAAAATTAAAAAGTAAAAATATTTTAATCACAAAATTGAACAAACAGATTGATTAATCTTAAACAATAATCCAGAATAATCTTTACTAGTATCTCAGGCATTGGCTATCACTGCTTGATAAGCCAATTAGTAAAACTGATGATTAATAAATTAGCCAAGTAGATAACCATCCAGATCTGCGATCTTTCATAGAGAGAACAAGGCCAAATGCAAGGAATAAGCACAACCTTTTTCATTACTGAATGGACTTCATGTACTAAGCAGTATAAGCTGCTCAGGAGTCCTTGCATGGCAGGTTCGCAGATGGGAACTGAAAACACTTGAGGTTTTTTTGGATGAAAATGAAGACTTATTTCTTGAAAGTCTTCCCAACAACTTGTGGTGATGTAGGTGACGGATTGTAGTTTTGCAGACTTTCTGACCCCAAAATGCAACTAACTTCTACAACGCTCCAGCTGTGATCCTTGAAGATTTTTTGGCCTCTTGAACCATCCACTTCACAGTGTGCATTGAAAAAAATGTAGACACACATCCTCTTCCAGGTTGATTCATTAGATTTCCAGTTGACTGGAACTTCTTAATTATTGCCTAGATGGTGGAAATGCATTTCCTATTTTCTTATAGCCACCTCCGATTTTGTGAAGCTCAACAAACTTTTGCCGCACATCACAGCTATATTACTTGGTCTTACCATTGTGATGAATGACTAAGGGAATTTGGCCAATGTTTTACCTCATATTTATACCCCTGTGAAACAGGAAATTATGGTTAAACAATTTCCTGTTCCTAGTCACCTAGGTGTACTAATAAATGGAAAATATCAATGTGAATATACTTCAAATACATTTTTCTTATATGAATTCATAGGGGTGTCAATAATTGTGCCACACATATATTTAACAAAGATTGTTGTTGTTGTTTTTTTGGATATACCTGTGTAGTGTTTACAATTGTTTGAGATCCATGAGAGCAGAGTATTTTTGTGTATACTCTGTCTTTATTAAACAATAAAGACAATTTTTCACATCCTTCTTTGCTCATATTTACGTGTGACGTATGGAATATACATTCCTACCAGGAGGGGGCAAAGTTTCCCTAACCTCAAATGCCTATAAATACACCCCTCACCACACCCACATTTCAGTTTTACAAACTTTGCTTCCTATGAAGGTGGTGAAGTAAGTTTGTGCTTGATTTTTATGATTTCTTCTATCATAAGAGCTTCTAAGCATTCTGAAGCCCAATTCCTCTCAGAGTACAGTGTCTGTTAAGAGGGTATCGCCTATTGATTTTATGGTTTCCCTCGCTGGAAATCTTTTCAAGGGTTCTCTGTTATCGGTCGTAGGGATTCATCTCCTACATACCTTTTCAGATCGACTATATACTCTTATATACCATTACCTCTGTTGATAGTCTTCAGTACTGGTTTGGCTATCTGCTATATGTGGATGGGTGTCTTTCGGTAAGTACTGTATGTATCTTTATTTAAGACACTCTCAGCTATGGTTTGGAGTTTTATGTATTAATATAAAGTTTTAAATATATGTATTTTACTTTACTATTTGCAATGAGCCAGGTTTACGTGTATTTCCCTTTTGCAGTCTAAACAGTTTCAGTATAGAAATCATGTTGGGAAGTTTATTTAAACTTTTTTCTTCCTGGGGTTCAGTTTTTCTAATTTGACTTTCATTTTTTAACGGGCAAATCTAGGCTTGCGAGGGCGAAAAATGCTGGGTTTTTTTGTCAATCTTGGCGCAATTTTTTTTGCTGCAAAGTTGCGCCTTTGATGGTGCAAAAAATGTTAACTTCTTTTTGCGTAATGCGTCATTCTTGGCACCAAATTTTTGTTATTTTACCCCTCTCCCTCTATTGCTCGCTGTTTTCATGATCTTTGAAAGCTATTATGCCTGCTTTTGTTTCTCTCTACTGAAACTTTTACATTGTGGAAAATGAATATTTTGCCTCATGTTATTTTTCTTTTTCTGCCACATTTTGCGAGAT
The DNA here is from genome assembly GCF_027579735.1 of Bombina bombina. Lineage (NCBI taxonomy): Eukaryota > Metazoa > Chordata > Amphibia > Anura > Bombinatoridae > Bombina > Bombina bombina. Next base: position 949,202,104 of record NC_069504.1, read on the forward strand.
GTCTCATTCTGATCCTGACTCTGATGTTACTGTAGAAACGATGATGCCCTGGAACACAATTCTACAAAGCTAAGTGTGTTCTTTTCATTGTTTTAGCTGTTGCTATTTCTTCAGCTCAATTATGTGGCATTTATTAATTATATTTTATGCTAGCAATGTTTCTACATGTACAATAACATTTAATGTTTTTTTACATATTCAGTTCATGTACTTGATTTCATCTCCAAACATCACATGTTGTTGCTTATATCATAAAAGGTTATGACTGCTATTATACCTATAAGTAAACTTACCAGGTCTTTTCAAAATTGTTAAATTCTAATTAATTTTGTTCTGACCGACAGCATACTTAAGTTTATTCTACTGATGAATGTTTCTTTGGCTGAAAGGATCCTGTATCAGACAGTTTTTAAAAATTCTCTTTATTTTTCATTTGAACATTTTTTATTCTTTGTTAAGAACATTTTTCTGTTTATAGCTTTTAGGAGTCTAGTCCCCTATTAACTATCAGCCAGATTACGAGTTTTGAGCATTATAGGGAAATTAACGACCGCAGTTTTTTCTGCGTTATTTCACTCCCTATAGTGCTGGTATTACAAGTTTAGAAAAAGCTGTCATTTGGGCGCTATATGGCAGTGTTGAGCTCCTTAACACACCCCTATACCAGCACTGCTTTAAGCTGCTTTGACGTGCTTGTGCACAATTACCCCATAGACTTCAAAGGGGAAAGCCGGCAAAAAAAGCCTAACACCTGCAATAACAGAGCGTAAAGCTCAGTAACGCAGCCCCATTAAAGTCTATGGGGAAAAAAACACCCTAATATAAACCCTGAGTCTAAACACCCCTAATCTGCTACCCCCCAACATCGCCGCCACCTACATTACTGTTATTAACCCCTAATCTGCTGCCCCCAACACTGCCGCCACCCACATTACTGTTATTAACCCCATATCTGCTGCCCTCAACATCGCCGCAACATACATTACTGTTATTAACCCCTAATCTGCCACCCCCAATCTCGTCGCCACCTAACTACACCTATTAACCCCTAATCTGCTGCCCCCAATGTCACCGCCACTGTTCCAATCAGTCAAAAGAATACGAGCTCAATCCTATTGGCTGATTGGATCAGCCAATAGGATTAAAGCTCAATCCTATTGGCTGATTGCATCAGCCAATAGGATTTTTTTCCCTTTAATTCTGATTGGCTGATAGAATTCTATCAGCCAATCGGAATTCAAGAGACACCATCTTGGATGACGTCCCTTAAAGGGAACCTTCAGTGTACGGCTGGGACCATATGAAGAGGATGCTTCATGCTGGATGTCTTGAAGATGGAGCCGCTCCACGCCGGAAGGATGAAGATAGAAGATGCCGTCTGGATGAAGACTTCTGCACGCCTGGAGGACGACTTCTTGCCGCTTGGATGAAGTCTTCTCCTGGCTTCGTTGAGGACTCTACTCTCTCTGTTTTGTTGATTAGTCTATCATCATTTTATTCAGGGGGCCTCCTTTTGTTCATTCTTCCTGGACTGTATTCTCAATGAATGCAAGTCTTACAGGTTTGGAAGCTGTCTAGGGGTCTTTTGAAAGCACAAGGGGTTTGGAAACTTCAAGAGGCAAGGTTTCCAATCGATATTTTAGAACTCCATGCTATTTTTCAGAGCTCTTTCAGGCTTGGCCTCTTTTTAGGAGAGAACTTTTTCGTTTTCTGCTTTCAGACAGACAATTTCACAACTATGGCATTTGTCAATCAACAATAGGGACTCGTAGTTCCTTAGCAATTAAGAAGTATCTTGAATATGTTCTTAGATGGAATTCATCTCCTGTCTATTTTTTTTAGACATTTGGAAGGTGGATTATCTCAGCCGTCAGTCTTTACATCCGGGAGAGTGGTGTCTCTATACAGATGTGTCTTCTCCTTTTCCCAGGTACCATTTTAGGTCCAGGGATCCTCAGGTAGAGATGGTGGATGCATTAGCAGTGTCTTGGTTTTGCAACCTGACTCTGTTTTTTTCTTCCAAAGGTGATTTCCAAGATTATATTGGAACAGTGCCATGTGTTTCTGATAGCATCAGCATGGCCTCACAGGTTTGGTATGTGGATCTTGTTCAGATGTCCAGTTGCCATCCTTGGATGTTTTTTCTTTGGCCAGCCCTCTTGTTTTAGGGGCTATTTTTCCATCAGGATCTCAAATTTCTAATTTGGGGGTATGGAAATTGATTAGTGTTTAGTCATAGAAGTTTCTCTGACTCAGTTTTTATCGCTATGTTACAGGCTGATATGTCTGTTTCAAGGAACATGTATTATCAGGTTTGGAAAACCTATATTTTATAGTGTTCTCATAAATTCTCTTGGCATTCTTTTAGAATTCCTAGGATTTTTCAGTTTCTTCAGGTTGGTTTGGATAAGTTTGTCTTCAAATTTATTTGAAGGGACAAAAATCTGATCTTTCTGTTTTATTTCCTAGAAAGATTGTTAAAACTTCCTGATATTCACTGTTTTGTTCAGGCTTTTTGGTTTGTATCAAACCTGTGCATTTATTAATTCTACTTTTTTTGGAGTCTTAATTTGGTTCTAAGATTTTGTAGGCTCTTTCTTTTGAGCCTATATTTTCTTTAACAATTATCTACTTTCTTTGAAAGCATTGTTTCTTTTGGCTATCTCTTCTGCCAGAAGAGTTTCTGATTTATCAGCTCTCTCTTCTGTGTCTCCTTATCTGATTTTTTTCATCTAGATAAGTTGTTTTGTGCACTTATTTTTTTCCTAAAGTTGTGCATTTGAACAACATTTGTGGAGAAATTGTTGTTCCTTCCTTGTTTTCTAATCCTAAATAATTCTTTGAACGTTCTTTACATCCTTTGGATGGGGTAAGAGCTTGTAATTCTTTATCAAGCTTATTAGGATTTCAGAAGACTTTTAGTCTATTTGTTGTTTTTCTGGTTTCAGAAAAGGTTAGAAAGCCTCTGCCATTTATTTGGCATCCTTGTTAAAGCTTTTGTTTTTCCAGGCTTATTTGGAGGCTGGGTAGGTTCTGCCTCAGAGATTTACAGCCCATTCTGCTAAATTCAGTCCCCATTTCTTGGGCTTTTTCAGAGTGAAGCTTGAGATGATCAAATTTGCAAAGCAGTATTTTGTTATTTTTTGCATACTTTTGTTGTTTTTACCATTTTAATGTATTTTGCTTTTTCTAAAGCAGTCTTTGGTAAAAAAAAAAAAAGTTATTCAGGCAGCTGTTTCCATTTGATTCTATTGCTTTTGATTTATTTTTTTTTTCAAGGAAAACTTAATTATGGTGTGGATTCAATTTCTCAGTGGAAATAGCTGTTGTTATTTTATCCCTCCCTCTCTAGTGACTCTTCTGTGTCTCATCTTGGGTATTTCTATACCATACGTCACTAGCTCATAGACTCTCGCCAATTACATGAAAGAAAACATAATTTATGTAAGAACTGATAAATTCATTTATTTCATATTGGCAAGAGTCCACAAGGCCCACCCTTTTTATGGTGGTTATATTTTTTTTTTGTATAAAAGCACAATTATATTTCCAGTTCCTCTTTTTGTATGCTTTTCTACTACTTATTTTATCACCCCACTACTTGGCTATTCGTTAAACTGAATTGTGGGTGTGGTGAGGGGTGTATTTATAGGTTTTTGAGGTTTGGGAAACTTTGCCCCCTCCTGGTAGGAATGTATGTTCCATACATCACTAGTTCATGGTCAGGTAAGTTCTTACATAAATTATGTTTTTGATGTGGTTTGTGAAACTTTTTTGTTTTGTATAACAGTAAACAAGAGCTCTGAGCTTGCGCTAACTTCATTTGAGCTCAATCAATTTACTTTCCACTTGTAATACGAGCGAAAACCTCAATGCCCGCAAATAGCCACGATAAACTACTTTATGCTTGTGCACAACTGTTAGCACGCCACCCGTAATCTAGCCCTCAATGTTGTGATCAATACATGAGTTCATTTATATCTATCGCTAATTCGCCACAGCAGAGGAGAAAAAATAAATGTGCAGAAAAGGCAACATAAATGCAGATAACTTACTATGCAAATGCTTAATTGTGGATATACACTATGCATAAATTGTATAAATATACTTTATTGCCCCTTTAATTTATATTAGATCATTATAAATGTCTCCCTACCTAAAATGCATTGGGTTTTATTATGTTTGTTCGAGGACTGGTAATTTAATCACTATGGGCCCTATTTCTAGCCAGGGTACCTGTCCGCCCACTTGTTTTTGCAGCCCTACCCCTACTCTTAGACAGCCAATTGTGCAAGATCATGGTTTGTCAACCACCCCTTATGAACCAATCAGGGAGGATTTTACTCCGCCACATATGCAGCTTTGTGAATGGAGCCCTTTTTATCCAACCATTTTATACAATTTCACCAGGGATTAATCAAATATTAAACTGAAAAAATAAACTCTTCTGCAGACGTGCACACATAGGGCTAGATTACAAATGGCACAGTATTTGTTTTTTTTAGTTAGCAAAAACACAGCTAACATTAAGCTTTTTCTGCTATTCGGGTTGCGCTGGTATTACAAGTTCCAAAAAAACTTATTTTGCACTAGCTTTAACTTGAATACCAAAAAAACTAACAAGTTTGTGTGTGCAAGTGCATGTATTCCCCCGTAGAGCTCAATGTAGAAAAAAAAAAGGAAAAAAACCTAACATCCGAGATAGCGCAAACTCAATAGCCTTTTTACATCCCCCATAGAAGTCCAAAAATTGTTACAAAAAACGAAACAAACACCCATCGCGTATACAATACAGCATATTTGCATTAACAAATGTGAAATATTTACAGTAAATACATAGTTAAAATAATTATTAAACATGAATATTGCATTAATATGTTTTATCATGTTTTTATCTGCTTTATGGAAAAGGGATATAATGCCAGCCCTGGAGAAATGCCTATTTTGGAAGGGCATTTGACCCCAGAGCAAGGCAAGTGTGAGGAGCTGGGTTTGAGAGTTAGGTTAAGGGGTGGGATCACAGGGGAGCCTTTAAAAGACAGTGAGCAGGAAGTAGGCTCATCTTCACCTGCATCAAGCCCAGAGAGAACGTGAGGGTTCTTACCTGCTCACATGTCGGAGTTTCATGAGCTGATTACTGCTGCAGTAGCTGCTGCCAGAGAGAGAGGCCCTCAGTGGCTGCTGGTGCAGCTGCAGGCAGCTGGAGTCTTACCAGGAGGCAGCGTAGATCCAGACCAGACAGCGGGGGCGGAGCCATCTCCCAGGGCCAGGCCTGTGCGGCGGTCACAAACAACGGAGTACCTCAGTCCAGAGTTGGGCCCGAGAAGAGGATGGTTAGTGGCAAAGTCGGCTGGAGCTGGCAGCAGAGGGAGCAGGTGCCGGCTGGCCAGGAGGAGGAGCGGCCCACAAAGGAGAAGATGCCCGGAGCTGATGGAAGAAGACGGCGGTCACGTGAACAGCGTGACTCACAGAGCGGGAGCCAGGTTGGAGGAATCTGCAGAGGAGGCAGCAACAGCTGCTACTGGAGGTAGGCCACTGAGCTATCGAAAAGAGGGGTGCAGTGTGGCAGTAGAAGGAGGCATCAGGGGTCCATAGATGGACAGGGGTATTGCTGG